>NC_092336.1:324074423-324382500 GCF_046630445.1 Rutidosis leptorrhynchoides | reverse complement strand
ACATGTTAATATGCTTGTAATTGAATGGTTAATTGATCATGGCTGTTAAATTACATGATATGTGATAGAATATGCATGTTTGAGTGACTTTCTGTCAATTTTTGAAGATACCGAATCTGGTTTTCTTTCTTGATACCGAGTCTGAAATTTGGTACCTTGAAATTTTCTGATTTTTATCTTCAAACACTTAACATGTTTATTCTATATCTTTCTAATATGAAAACTCAAGCTTATTTGGTTACAGAATCTAAAGTTTTCATAAATACCGAATCTGCTTGAATTGTGCTGAAATTGACTAAGTGTTGTTCTGATTCCTTGTGTTATATAATTGACTTTGCATGATGATTTTGTACTAAGATGAATATCATATGAATGTCATGGTTGTCAATTATTTGTTCATATTTGGAATAAATGATTTTTATATCTTAGAAAAGTCATAAAAATTATAAAATTTGAAAAATATAAAAAGGATTTCAAAGGAAATAAGAATAGAGAAATGTGCTTTATGATAACATTTTGTGGTCTTCTATTTCTTATGTATACAACTAAATGGCGAATAATCTCTTTATCAATTCTGAAACCAATATTCCCTGCAATTATTGGACTGCAATTCTAGAGAGGCATACTTTATGGCCTGCTCTGAGCTCCACAGTTAGTGTGCCAGAAACAGACTTGGATATTCTTAACAGATCAATCAGATTTGTGGAGGCCACACAACCAAATGCTACTAATCCACAGGGTGAACCAGCCAGATTTGAATTTAGGCTGAGGGGAGGATATTCAAACTTCCTCTTGTACAGAATGCTCCTGCTTTTCCTGCCACACAGCAAATGATGTCTTCAATCTTTGCTCATGGATATGTTGGAGCAACTAATGTTCTACTTGCTAAGTTTCAAAAGAAGTATCTGCACTCCATGTGGTATGTGATATTCTCAATCATCAACAGATGCTTGTTGATGACAAGAAGTGGATCTGATAGCTTAACTGTGCCGATGCTCAAACTTTTCTACTCATTCACAAGAGAAGAGAATCCTGATTATGCAGAACTTATATGGGATTTGGTTCAGGCACAGGTTGAAAAGCCAAGGGGTGCTTATATCCCTTGCGAAAAGTTTTTCTGTATCTTTATCCATGATGCTATAAATGCTTGCAGAAATACAAATATCTTTGTACCAGGTACACATGGATTACAGATGAAAAGGTTTGGAGAGCTGAAGATGAACACCCCTATGGTGTCTGATAATCAATTCACTGCACCGATTCCAAATTGGCTAGTGGGGCTAGCTACACCCCAGGACGTAAGAATGCGTTCTTATTTTCAGGTTGTAGGAATACCTCTTCCGAACCCGGTACAACAAGAACAAGTTGAACCTGCCGTGGTTCCAGCCCAGAGGTTGTAGAGGAACTTGTAGTTCAACCACCCGGGCCAGCTAATCCTCCACTTAGGGTGAACCTCAAATGATCTAGGGTAGCACACCAAGCTCAACCCGTGAGGATCAAGAAACCTAGTTCAACTAGGATTGAACCAACCCTTTCCACAATACCCGAAGTAAGCAGTGACCCTTCAGCAACAGCATCTGAATCATCTCCTGAACATTCTCCTAAGAGAACTCGATACATGCCTGATGAGATGATTCAGACTCCGCCAACCCAACGAGTAACTAGATCTAGGACTTCGACACCCATCGTCTGCCAAACAGTTACTCCAACCATTGGTGATACGGACCAAGACCTAGAGCCAATTAGGTCACCCTCACCTATCTCCGTATCACATCCAAGAATAACAGTAAGCCCTATGCTAAATGAAGCACAAGCTTCGGTAGGCAAGAGATCTAAACGCACGTATGGTAAAAAGACCACTAAGCCCATCCAATCTAAACAGGACTTAAGAATTAATCCCATAAAGCAAGATGCTTTGGCATCTAAGGAAGTAAAGTCTTCCTCTGTAGTAAAGTCTGCGTTGACTCAATCGATTAAGGGCACTCAATCATTGAAGTCCAGAACGGCCGAAGGGGAGCCAAAAAATCTTGAAAAGGCACCCTGTGTATCGGCTGGAAATCCTCCTGTGCCTCAACGTACAACAGGGTCTCTAGGTCCGGCTTATCTTGATGAGGAAGATCTGCCGCGTCCCATGGAAACGAGTCAACATGACAATCCTTCGGGATATTTATCAGACTTCCAACAGACTGTTCGCTTGGTTCATGAAAGTGATCCATTGGTTCAAACCACTTCTCTTCCAGATTCTGAATCTCAGGGTCTGGAGGAAGAGTCTTTAACTGAAAGAAATGTGCCACCTCATGGTATATCAATGATTTCAGGAGTTGGGGATAGCAATATCTCTGCGAGAACTAAACAGACGGGTAGTTCTACTACTCTGTCAGAGTCCCATGAGACCAAAGTCATGGAGGCGGATGCTTTGAAAGAAACTTCGCCGGTGACAACTCCGGTTGTTACCCAACCTCCATCAGAAGGGAATATCATCCTTACCTGCCCTCACTGCAACTCAAACACTTCCACCGACATCACCTTCAACAGTTGTTGCTGCTGGTGTTCCTATTGTTACTTTTCCACCATCACCCTCTCGTTTACCACATTTCTATGATGCTTTGGAGCAAGAATATTTCAGTCGTATGTTTTCTAGAGTCAATCTAGATGTTCTTCGATGCACTTCACTTCAAGCATTGTTTCGTGCTCGTGTTTGATATCCACTTAATTCCTGCTCTTCTCCGTTGAGTCCTCACCGTGATGATGAACATGACGATTCTGATCCTCAGAATAGCCATGAGGGGGAGATAGGAGTAGATGGAGAATATCTAATGGTAAACATTTCAACTAAGGGTGGTGGTGTAAGGACTTCATCAGCTTCACAAGCTCAACAAGTTCAGATGGAATCAGAAATGGTTTCTACACATGATGAAATTTACGATAAGGAGCATGAGCAAGTTATAGTTCCAATTGTTCATAATGAGGCTAATAGTGGACTGGTAGATGAGGATTTGAACTTGAGTGATTCTATCTTGAAGAGACGGATGACAATGGATTTGTCATTCTAAGCAAGTTATCATCAGTATCTTCAATTTCGGAAGATGTAGAGATTGTAGATGAAGAGAATCCTGAACCAGTAATAGAAAGTGATGATGAAATGGATTCTTCTGATGACGATGAAGACAATCTTTATGTTAATCCAAATGAAGATGAGATCTTTGATCATATTGAAGATGATGATGTTCCAAATGATGATGCAACAAATCCTACTGGTCATTCATCAAATTCTACACCCTCATCGAGTTCAAATCCAACAAATGCTAATGAAAGTTCAACTTCTGGTACATCTACATCAAGTGAAACAGTGAATTCCAGATTCAAATACAACCATGGAATATTAGTTAAGAATCAGGAGCAAAGATTATTGTTGGGAGTAGAACACGATTTTATAACGCTACGAAACACATTCATCGAGGAAAATGCTTACAAGATCTTCCGCATCAATGAATCACCAAGGAGTAAAAGGTTTACTTATATAGGTTCACGATTGCTTCCCGCAAGTGAAAGGAATTGGTATGAGTTTATGTGGAGGAAACATATCAACAAAGATGAAGATGATTTGTGGCTTCAAAGAAAATATCGTATTTCAGAAGTGTTGAATATTATTCGAGTCGGAGTAGAGATAAGCGAAAAGAAAGACATCATCAGTCAGTTCCACGTTATCAGAGAAGATGAGAAAGAGTACAAGTTCACTGAAACAGATTTTCATAATCTAGATATGCTTGACATCATTCACATCTACAACTACCTCAGTATCATCACCATACGACCTTTTGCTAAGGCTCAAGCTTTGGAAGCTGTGAAAAGATACATGATGGAGACAATTTGAAATGTCCCGTTCTTATTGATTAAAAACGTTCCATATTAATTGATTTCGTTGCGAGGTTTTGACCTCTATATGAGACATTTTTCAAAGACTGCATTCATTTTAAAACAAACCATAACCTTTATTTCATCAATAAAGGTTTAAAAAACTTTACGTAGATTATCAAATAATGATAATCTAAAATATCCTGTTTACACACGACCATTACATAATGGTTTACAATACAAATATGTTACAACAAAATAAGTTTCTTGAATGCAGTTTTTACACAATATCATACAAGCATGGACTCCAAATCTCGTCCTTATTTAAGTATGCGACAGCGGAAGCTCTTAATAATCACCTGAGAATAAACATGCTTAAAACGTCAACAAAAATGTTGGTGAGTTATAGGTTTAACCTATATATATCAAATCATAATAATAGACCACAAGATTTCATATTTCAATACACATCCCATACATAGAGATAAAAATCATTCATATGGTGAACACCTGGTAACCGACATTAACAAGATGCATAAATAAGAATATCCCCATCATTCCGGGACACCCTTCGGATATGATATAAATTTCGAAGTACTAAAGCATCCGGTACTTTGGATGGGGTTTGTTAGGCCCAATAGATCTATCTTTAGGATTCGCGTCAATTAGGGTGTCTGTTCCCTAATTCTTAGATTACCAGACTTAATAAAAAGGGGCATATTCGATTTCGATAATTCAACCATAGAATGTAGTTTCACGTACTTGTGTCTATTTTGTAAATCATTTATAAAACCTGCATGTATTCTCATCCCAAAAATATTAGATTTTAAAAGTGGGACTTTAACTCACTTTCACAGATTTTTACTTCGTCGGGAAGTAAGACTTGGCCACTGGTTGATTCACGAACCTATAACAATATATACATATATATCAAAGTATGTTCAAAATATATTTACAACACTTTTAATATATTTTGATATTTTAAGTTTATTAAGTCAGCTGTCCTCGTTAGTAACCTACAACTAGTTGTCCACAGTTAGATGTACAGAAATAAATCGATAAATATTATCTTGAATCAATCCACGACCCAGTGTATACGTATCTCAGTATTGATCACAACTCAAACTATATATATTTTGGAATCAACCTCAACCCTGTATAGCTAACTCCAACATTCACATATAGAGTGTCTATGGTTGTTCCGAAATATATATAGATGTGTCGACATGATAGGTCGAAACATTGTATACGTGTCTATGGTATCTCAATATTACATAATATATAATACAAGTTGATTAAGTTATGGTTGGAATAGATTTGTTACCAATTTTCACGTAGCTAAAATGAGAAAAATTATCCAATCTTGTTTTACCCATAACTTCTTCATTTTAAATCCGTTTTGATTGAATCAAATTGCTATGGTTTCATATTGAACTCTATTTTATGAATCTAAACAGAAAAAGTATAGGTTTATAGTCGGAAAAATAAATTACAAGTCATTTTTGTAAAGGTAGTCATTTCAGTCGAAAGAACGACGTCTAGATGACCATTTTAGAAAACATACTTCCATTTTGAGTTTAACCATAATTTTTGGATATAGTTTCATGTTCATAATAAAAATCATTTTCTCAGAATAACAACTTTTAAATCAAAGTTTATCATAGTTTTTAATTAACTAACCCAAAACAGCCCGCGGTGTTACTACGACGGCGTAAATCCGGTTTTACGGTGTTTTTCGTGTTTCTAGGTTTTAAATCATTAAGTTAGCATATCATATAGATATAGAACATGTGTTTAGTTGATTTTAAAAGTTAAGTTAGAAGGATTAACTTTTGTTTGCGAACAAGTTTAGAATTAACTAAACTATGTTCTAGTGATTACAAGTTTAAACCTTCGAATAAGATAGCTTTATATGTATGAATTGAATGATGTTATGAACATCATTACTACCTTAAGTTCCTTGGATAAACCTACTGGAAAATAGAAAAATAGATCTAGCTTCAACGGATCCTTGGATGGCTCGAAGTTCTTGAAGCAGAATCATGACACGAAAACAAGTTCAAGTAAGATCATCACTTGAAATAAGATTGTTATAGTTATAGAAATTGAACCAAAGTTTGAATATGATTATTACCTTGTATTAGAATGATAACCTACTGTAAGAAACAAAGATTTCTTGAGGTTGGATGATCACCTTACAAGATTGGAAGTGAGCTAGCAAACTTGAAAGTATTCTTGATTTTATGTAACTAGAACTTGTAAAATATATGAAGAACACTTAGAACTTGAAGATAGAACTTGAGAGAGATCAATTAGATGAAGAAAATTGAAGAATGAAAGTGTTTGTAGGTGTTTTTGGTCGTTGGTGTATGGATTAGATATAAAGGATATGTAATTTTGTTTTCATGTAAATAAGTCATGAATGATTACTCATATTTTTGTAATTTTATGAGATATTTCATGCTAGTTGCCAAATGATGGTTCCCACATGTGTTAGGTGACTCACATGGGCTGCTAAGAGCTGATCATTGGAGTGTATATACCAATAGTACATACATCTAAAAGCTGTGTATTGTACGAGTACGAATACGGGTGCATACGAGTAGAATTGTTGATGAAACTGAAAGAGGATGTAATTGTAAGCATTTTTGTTAAGTAGAAGTATTTTGATAAGTGTCTTGAAGTCTTTCAAAAGTGTATGAATACATATTAAAACACTACATGTATATACATTTTAACTGAGTCGTTAAGTCATCGTTAGTCGTTACATGTAAATGTTGTTTTGAAACCTTTAGGTTAACGATCTTGTTGAATGTTGTTAACCCATTGTTTATTATAACAAATGAGATGTTAAATTATTATATTATCATGATATTATGATATATAATATATCTTAGTATGATGTATATACAGTTAAATGTCGTTACAACGATAATCGTTACATATATGTCTCTTTTCGAAATCATTAAGTTAGTAGTCTTATTTTTACATATGTATTTCATTGTTAATACACTTAATAATATATTTACTTATCATTTAACATAATTAACCAAGTGTATCAATATCTTAATATGATTCATATGTACCTAGTAAGACGTTGTTATAACGATAATCGTTATATATACCGTTTTCGAGTTTCTTAAATTAATAGTCTCATTTTTATGTATATAACTCATTGTTAAAATACCTAATGAGATACATACTTATAATAAAAACATGTTAACTATATATATAACCATATATATGTCATTGTATAGTTTTTACAAGTTTTAACGTTCGTGAATCACCGGTCAACTTGGGTGGTCAATTGTCTATATGAAACATATTTCAATTAATCAAGTCTTAACAAGTTTGATTGCTTAACATGTTGGAAACATTTAATCATGTAAATATCAATCTAAATTAATATATATATAAACATGGAAAAGTTCGGGTCACTACAGTACCTACCCGTTAAATAAATTTCGTCCCGAAATTTTAAGCTGTTGAAGGTGTTGACGAATCTTCTAGAAATAGATGCGGGTATTTCTTCTTCATCTGATCTTCACGCTCCCAGGTGAACTCGGGTCCTCTACGAGCATTCCATCGAACCTTAACAATTGGTATCTTGTTTTGCTTAAGTCTTTTAACCTCACGATCCATTATTTCAACGGGTTCTTCGATGAATTGAAGTTTTTCGTTGATTTGGATTTCATCTAACGGAATAGTGAGATCTTTTTTAGCAAAACATTTCTTCAAATTCGAGACGTGGAAAGTGTTATGTACAGCCGCGAGTTGTTGAGGTAACTCAAGTCGGTAAGCTACTGGTCCGACACGATCAATAATCTTGAATGGTCCAATATACCTTGGATTTAATTTCCCTCGTTTACCAAATCGAACAACGCCTTTCCAAGGTGCAACTTTAAGCATGACCATCTCTCTAATTTCAAATTCTATATCTTTTCTTTTAATGTCAGCGTAGCTCTTTTGTCGACTTTGGGCGGTTTTCAACCGTTGTTGAATTTGGATGATCTTCTCAGTAGTTTCTTGTATAATCTCCGGACTCGTAATCTGTCTATCCCCCACTTCACTCCAACAAATCGGAGACCTGCACTTTCTACCATAAAGTGCTTCAAACGGCGCCATCTCAATGCTTGAATGGTAGCTGTTGTTGTAGGAAAATTCTGCTAACGGTAGATGTCGATCCCAACTGTTTCCGAAATCAATAACACATGCTCGTAGCATGTCTTCAAGCGTTTGTATCATCCTTTCACTCTGCCCATCAGTTTGTGGATGATAGGCAGTACTCATGTCTAGACGAGTTCCTAATGCTTGCTGTAATGTATGCCAGAATCTTGAAATAAATCTGCCATCCCTATCAGAGATAATAGAGATTGGTATTCCATGTCTGGAGACGACTTCCTTCAAATACAGTCGTGCTAACTTCTCCATCTTGTCATTTTCTATTATTAGCAGGAAGTGTGCTGATTTGGTGAGACGATCAACTATTACCCAAATAGTATCAAAACCACTTGCAGTCCTTGGCAATTTAGTGATGAAATCCATGGTAATGTTTTCCCATTTCCATTCCGGGATTTCGGGTTGTTGAAGTAGACCTGATGGTTTCTGATGCTCAGCTTTGACCTTAGAACACGTCAAACATTCTCCTACGTATTTAGCAACATCGGCTTTCATACCCGGCCACCAAAAATGTTTCTTGAGATCCTTGTACATCTTCCCCGTTCCAGGATGTATTGAGTATCTGGTTTTATGAGCTTCTCTAAGTACCATTTCTCTCATATCTCCAAATTTTGGTACCCAAATCCTTTCAGCCCTATACCGGGTTCCGGCTTCCCGAATATTAAGATGTTTCTCCGATCCTTTGGGTATTTCATCCTTTAATTTTCCCTCTTTTAAAACTCCTTGTTGCGCCTCCTTTATTTGAGTAGTAAGGTTATTATGAATCATTATATTCATAGATTTTACTCGAATGGGTTCTCTGTCCTTCCTGCTCAAGGTATCGGCTACCACATTTGCCTTCCCCGGGTGGTAACGAATCTCAAAGTCGTAATCATTCAACAATTCAATCCACCTACGCTGCCTCATATTCAGTTGTTTCTGATTAAATATGTGTTGAAGACTTTTGTGGTCGGTATATATAATACTTTTGACCCCATATAAGTAGTGCCTCCAAGTCTTTAATGTAAAAACAACTGCGCCTAATTCCAAATCATGCGTAGTATAATTTTGTTCGTGAATCTTCAATTGTCTAGACGCATAAGCAATCACCTTCGTTCGTTGCATTAATACACAACCGAGACCTTTCTTTGATGCGTCACAATAAATCACAAAATCATCATTCCCTTCAGGCAATGACAATATAGGTGCCGTAGTTAGCTTTTTCTTCAATAACTGAAACGCTTTCTCTTGTTCATCATTCCATTCAAATTTCTTCCCTTTATGCGTTAATGCAGTCAAGGGTTTTGCTATTCTGGAAAAGTCTTGGATGAACCTTCTGTAGTAACCAGCTAGTCCTAAAAACTGGCGTATGTGTTTCGGAGTTTTCGGGGTTTCCCACTTTTCAACAGTTTCTATCTTTGCCGGATCCACCTTAATACCTTCTTTGTTCACTATGTGACTGAGCAATTGAACTTCTTCCAACAAAAATGCACACTTTGAAAACTTAGCGTACAATTCTTCCTTCCTCAATACTTCTAACACCTTTCTCAAATATTCACCGTGTTCTTGGTCATTCTTTGAGTAAATAAGTATGTCATCAATGAAAACAATGACAAACTTGTCAATGTATGGTCCACACACTCGGTTTATAAGGTCCATGAACATAGCTGGTGCATTAGTTAAACCAAACGGCATGACCCTAAACTCGTAATGACCGTAACGTGTTCTGAAAGCAGTATTTGGAATATCATCTTCTTTCACCCGCATTTGATGATACCCGGAACGTAAGTCAATCTTTGAATAAACAGACGAGCCTTGTAGTTGATCAAATAAGTCGTCGATTCTCGGTAGTGGGTAGCGGTTCTTGATGGTAAGTTTGTTCAACTCTCGGTAGTCGATACACAACCTGAATGTACCATCTTTCTTCTTGACAAACAAAACAGGAGCTCCCCACGGTGATGTGCTTGGTCGAATGAAACCACGCTCTAAAAGTTCTTATAATTGGCTTTGCAGTTCTTTCATCTCGCTGGGTGCGAGTCTGTAAGGAGCACGAGCTATTGGTGCAGCTCCTGGTACAAGATCTATTTGAAATTCAACAGATCGATGTGGGGGTAATCCCGGTAATTCTTTCAGAAATACATCGGGAAATTCTTTTGCAATGGGAACATCATTGATGCTCTTTTCTTCAGTTTATACTTTCTCGACGTGTGCTAGAACAGCATAGCAACCTTTTCTTATTAGTTTTTGTGCCTTCAAATTACTGATAAGATGTAGCTTCGTGTTGCCCTTTTCTCCGTACACCATTAAGGGTTTTCCTTTTTCTAGTATAATGCGAATTGTATTTTTGTAACAAACGATCTCTGCTTTCACTTCTTTCAACCAGTCCATACCGATTATCACATCAAAACTCCCTAACTCCACTGGTATCAAATCAATCTTAAATGTTTCGCTAACCAGTTTAATTTCTCGATTCCGACATATATTATCTGCTGAAATTAATTTACCATTTGCTAATTCGAGTAAAAATTTACTATCCAAAGGCGTCAATGGACAACTTAATTTAGCACAAAAATCTCTACTCATATAGCTTCTATCCGCACCCGAATCAAATAAAACGTAAGCAGATTTATTGTCAATAAGAAACGTACCCGTAACAAGCTCCGGGTCTTCCTGTGCCTCTGCCGCATTAATATTGAAAACTCTTCCACGGCCTTGTCCATTCGTGTTCTCCTGGTTCGGGCAATTTCTAATAATGTGGCCCGGTTTTCCACATTTGTAACAAACTACATTGGCATAACTTGCTCCGACACTACTTGCTCCGCCATTACTCGTTCCGACACCATTTGTTCCTTTCGTTCTATTAACCCCTGGTCCGTAGACCTCACACTTCGCCGCGCTATGACCATTTCTTTTACACTTGTTGCAAAATTTGGTGCAGAACCCCGAGTGATACTTTTCACACCTTTGGCATAGCTGCTTCTGATTGTTGTTGTTGTTGCGGTTATTATTGTTGTTGGGATGATTGTTGTAGTTGCTGTTGTTGTTGTTGTTGTTGTTGTTGTTGTTGTTGGGCCGTTTGTTGTAGTTGCGATTGATGTTGCGATTGTTGGGATAATTGTTGCGATTATTGTTGTAATTGCTGTTGTTGTTGTATTGGTGATTCTTATCACCGTTTTCCTCCCACTTTCTTTTGACTTGCTTCACATTGGCCTCTTCAGCAGTATGTTCTTTAATTCTTTCTTCAATCTGGTTCACTAGTTTGTGAACCATTCTACATGCCTGTTGTATAGAGGCGGGCTCGTGTGAACTTATATCTTCTTGGATTCTTTCCGGTAATCCTTTCACAAACGCGTCGATCTTCTCTTCCTCATCTTCGAATGCTGCCGGACACAATAGGCACAATTCTGTGAATCGTCTTTCGTACGTGGTAATATCAAATCCTTGGGTTCGTAACCCTCTAAGTTCTGTCTTGAGCTTACTGACCTCGGTTCTGGGACGGTACTTCTCGTTCATCAAGTGCTTGAATGCTGACCACGGTAGTGCGTACGCATCATCTTGTCCCACTTGCTCTAGATAGGTATTCCACCATGTTAACGCAGAACCTGTGAAGGTATGCGTAGCGTACTTCACTTTGTCCTCTTCAGTACACTTACTTATGGCAAACACCGATTCGACCTTCTCGGGCCACCGTTTCAATCCGATCGGTCCTTCGGTTCCATCAAATTCCAAAGGTTTGCAGGCAGTGAATTCTTTGTAGGTGCATCCTACACGATTTCCTGTACTGCCAGATCCACGGTTATTGTTGGTATGTAGCGCAGCCTGTACTGCGGCTATGTTTGAAGCTAGAAAAGTACGGAATTCTTCTTCATTCATATTCACGGTGTGTCGAGTAGTCGGTGCCATTTCCTTCAAAATAGTCAAATGGAACAAGTTAATCATACAGAATATTAAGAGTAGTTAATAGTATTTTGTAGCATAATATGAACTCATTTATAAAAGCTTTTTCTTCATATTAGCATTTTATAAGTTTAAATTCGGGTAGTACCTACCCGTTAAGTTCATACTTAGTAGCTAATATACAATTCAACTACTACAATTCTATATGAAAAACTGATTATAATAATATTTCGCGTTCAAACTTTTATACAATATTTTACAAACTTACAATACCGCTTATTTTACATAAAGCATGAAATATAGCACACAATAACTTTGATACAAGATAGTTGTGAAGATAATTCTAGCTAGTACACAAGTCGTTCAGCAAAGGCAATAAAGACACGTAATTCATACGTCCAGAAACAAGTCATGCATTCTAGTTTTACTAGAATTACTTCCCATCCTTGGTCTTGTGGAACATAACCCTTATGGCCGTTGATAAGACAGCGTGTTGTAACGTCGTCAAAAGGACGAGGGTTACGTAATGTCCAACAGTCCCGTAACAATCTAAAAACCTCATTTCTTACCCCAATTACCGACTCCGTCACTTGTGGGAACGTTTTGTTTAATAGTTGTAGCCCGATGTTCTTGTTCTCACTTTGGTGAGAAGCGAACATTACTAATCCGTAAGCATAACATGCTTCTTTATGTTGCATGTTAGCCGCTTTTTCTAAATCACGAAGTCCAATATTCGGATATATTGAGTCAAAATAATTTCTTAACCCATTGCGTAAAATAGCATTTGGGTTCCCCGCAATATATGCGTCAAAGTAAACACATCGTAACTTATAGATTTCCCAATGTGATATCCCCCATCTTTCGAACGAAAGCCTTTTATAAACCAAGGCATTCTTGGAACTTTCTTCGAATGTCTTACAAACTGATCTCGCCTTAAATAGTTGTGCCGAAGAATTCTGACCGACTCTAGACAAGATTTCATCAATCATGTCTCCGGGTAGGTCTCTTAAAATATTGGGTTGTCTATCCATTTTGTGTTTTTATACTGTAAAATAGACAAGAGTTAGATTCATAAAAAAATACTTATTAATACAAGCAATTTTTACATATATCATAAAGCATAAGCACACTATATTACATATATTACACCACACGAATATAACTATTTTATTCCGACTCGCTTGTTTCTTCTTCTTTGATTTTGGTTCGTTTTGCCAAGTTTCTAGGGATATATGATGTTCCCCTAATACGAGCCGTCGTTATCCACATTGGTTTAGAAAAACCTGGTGGTTTAGAGGTTCCCGGGTCATTGTTACAACTTAAGGACTTCGGGGGTTGACGATACATATAAAGTTCATCAGGGTTGGAATTAGATTTCTCTATTTTTATGCCCTTTCCCTTATTATTTTCTTTTGCCTTTTTAAATTCAGTTGGGGTAATTTCTATAACATCATCGGAATTCTCGTCAGAATCCGATTCATCGGAGAATTGGTAATCCTCCCAATATTTTACTTCCTTAGCGGAAACACCATTGACCATAATTAACCTTGGTCGGTTGGTTGAGGATTCTCTTTTACTTAACCATTTTATTATTTCCCCCACCGGTTCTATTTCTTCATCCGGTTCCGATTCTTCTTCCGGTTCCGATTCTTCTTCTGGTTCCGACTTTTCTTCCGGTTCCTCTTCGGGAACTTGTGAATCAGTCCACGAATCATTCCAATTTACATTTGACTCTTCATTATTATTAGGTGAGTCAATGGGACTTGTTCTATAGGTAGACATCTATCACATAATATCAAACGCGTTAAGAGATTAATATATCACATAATATTCACATGTTAAAAATATATAGTTTCCAACAAAATTTGTTAAGCAATCATTTTTCAAGTAAACACGGTCGAAGTCCAGACTCACTAATGCATCCTAACAAACTAGATAAGACACACTAATGCAAAATTCTGGTTCTCTAAGACCAACGCTCGGATACCAACTGAAATGTCCCGTTCTTATTGATTAAAAACGTTCCATATTAATTGATTTCGTTGCGAGGTTTTGACCTCTATATGAGACATTTTTCAAAGACTGCATTCATTTTAAAACAAACCATAACCTTTATTTCATCAATAAAGGTTTAAAAAACTTTACGTAGATTATCAAATAATGATAATCTAAAATATCCTGTTTACACACGACCATTACATAATGGTTTACAATACAAATATGTTACAACGAAATAAGTTTCTTGAATGCAGTTTTTACACAATATCATACAAGCATGGACTCCAAATCTCGTCCTTATTTAAGTATGCGACAGCGGAAGCTCTTAATAATCACCTGAGAATAAACATGCTTAAAACGTCAACAAAAATGTTGGTGAGTTATAGGTTTAACCTATATATATCAAATCATAATAATAGACCACAAGATTTCATATTTCAATACACATCCCATACATAGAGATAAAAATCATTCATATGGTGAACACCTGGTAACCGACATTAACAAGATGCATATATAAGAATATCCCCATCATTCCGGGACACCCTTCGGATATGATATAAATTTCGAAGTACTAAAGCATCCGGTACTTTGGATGGGGTTTGTTAGGCCCAATAGATCTATCTTTAGGATTCGCGTCAATTAGGGTGTCTGTTCCCTAATTCTTAGATTACCAGACTTAATAAAAAGGGGCATATTCGATTTCGATAATTCAACCATAGAATGTAGTTTCACGTACTTGTGTCTATTTTGTAAATCATTTATAAAACCTGCATGTATTCTCATCCCAAAAATATTAGATTTTAAAAGTGGGACTATAACTCACTTTCACAGATTTTTACTTCGTCGGGAAGTAAGACTTGGCCACTGGTTGATTCACGAACCTATAACAATATATACATATATATCAAAGTATGTTCAAAATATATTTACAACACTTTTAATATATTTTGATGTTTTAAGTTTATTAAGTCAGCTGTCCTCGTTAGTAACCTACAACTAGTTGTCCACAGTTAGATGTACAGAAATAAATCGATAAATATTATCTTGAATCAATCCACGACCCAGTGTATACGTATCTCAGTATTGATCACAACTCAAACTATATATATTTTGGAATCAACCTCAACCCTGTATAGCTAACTCCAACATTCACATATAGAGTGTCTATGGTTGTTCCGAAATATATATAGATGTGTCGACATGATAGGTCAAAACATTGTATACGTGTCTATGGTATCTCAAGATTACATAATATACAATACAAGTTGATTAAGTTATGGTTGGAATAGATTTTTAACCAATTTTCACGTAGCTAAAATGAGAAAAATTATCCAATCTTGTTTTACCCATAACTTCTTCATTTTAAATCCGTTTTGATTGAATCAAATTGCTATGGTTTCATATTGAACTCTATTTTATGAATCTAAACAGAAAAAGTATAGGTTTATTGTCGGAAAAATAAGTTACAAGTCATTTTTGTAAAGGTAGTCATTTCAGTCGAAAGAACGACGTCTAGATGACCATTTTAGAAAACATACTTCCATTTTGAGTTTAACCATAATTTTTGGATATAGTTTCATGTTCATAATAAAAATCATTTTCTCAGAATAACAACTTTTAAATCAAAGTTTATCATAGTTTTTAATTAACTAACCCAAAACAGCCCACGGTGTTACTACGACGGCGTAAATCCGGTTTTACGGTGTTTTTCGTGTTTCCAGGTTTTAAATCATTAAGTTAGCATATCATATAGATATAGAACATGTGTTTAGTTGATTTTAAAAGTCAAGTTAGAAGGATTAACTTTTGTTTGCGAACAAGTTTAGAATTAACTAAACTATGTTCTAGTGATTACAAGTTTAAACCTTCGAATAAGATAGCTTTATATGTATGAATCGAATGATGTTATGAACATCATTACTACCTTAAGTTCCTTGGATAAACCTACTGGAAAATAGAAAAATGGATCTAGCTTCAACGGATCCTTGGATGGCTCGAAGTTCTTGAAGCAGAATCATGACACGAAAACAAGTTCAAGTAAGATCATCACTTAAATAAGATTGTTATAGTTATAGAAATTGAACCAAAGTTTGAATATGATTATTACCTTGTATTAGAATGATAACCTACTGTAAGAAACAAAGATTTCTTGAGGTTGGATGATCACCTTACAAGATTGGAAGTGAGCTAGCAAACTTGAAAGTATTCTTGATTTTATGTAACTAGAACTTGTAAAATATATGAAGAACACTTAGAACTTGAAGATAGAACTTGAGAGAGATCAATTAGATGAAGAAAATTGAAGAATGAAAGTGTTTGTAGGTGTTTTTGGTCGTTGGTGTATGGATTAGATATAAAGGATATGTAATTTTGTTTTCATGTAAATAAGTCATGAATGATTACTCATATTTTTGTAATTTTATGAGATATTTCATGCTAGTTGCCAAATGATGGTTCCCACATATGTTAGGTGACTCACATGGGCTGCTAAGAGCTGATCATTGGAGTGTATATACCAATAGTACATACATCTAAAAGCTGTGTATTGTACGAGTACGAATACGGGTGCATACGAGTAGAATTGTTGATGAAACTGAACGAGGATGTAATTGTAAGCATTTTTGTTAAGTAGAAGTATTTTGATAAGTGTATTGAAGTCTTTCAAAAGTGTATGAATACATATTAAAACACTACATGTATATACATTTTAACTGAGTCGTTAAGTCATCGTTAGTCGTTACATGTAAATGTTGTTTTGAAACCTTTAGGTTAACGATCTTGTTGAATGTTGTTAACCCATTGTTTATTATAACAAATGAGATGTTAAATTATTATATTATCATGATATTATGATATATAATATATCTTAGTATGATGTATATACAGTTAAATGTCGTTACAACGATAATCGTTACATATATGTCTCGTTTCGAAATCATTAAGTTAGTAGTCTTATTTTTACATATGTATTTCATTGTTAATACACTTAATAATATATTTACTTATCATTTAACATAATTAACCAAGTGTATCAATATCTTAATATGATTCATATGTACCTAGTAAGACGTTGTTATAACGATAATCGTTATATATACCGTTTTCGAGTTTCTTAAATTAATAGTCTCATTTTTATGTATATAACTCATTGTTAAAATACCTAATGAGATACATACTTATAATAAAAACATGTTAACTATATATATAACCATATATATGTCATTGTATAGTTTTTACAAGTTTTAACGTTCGTGAATCACCGGTCAACTTGGGTGGTCAATTGTCTATATGAAACATAATTCAATTAATCAAGTCTTAACAAGTTTGATTGCTTAACATGTTGGAAACATTTAATCATGTAAATATCAATCTAAATTAATATATATAAACATGGAAAAGTTCGGGTCACTACACAATTGAACTGATGAGACGTGAAGATTTTCAAATAGGTCTTGAAGCAAAAAGGAAAAAGATTCGAATTACGTGTCCGAATCAATTTACAGAGGGACTGAAGGATATGAGGATGTTTCAAATTCAATTCGAACCTGAAGGGTTTGTTTTTGTAAATTCTCAAAAAGAAAAGGTGTTCATTCGTACTGAAGAGCTGAACAAATATTCAGATGGAACACTTAAAGCTGCACTGAAGTATCTTAAGATTCATCAAAGCAAGTTCCATGACATTGATATGATAATGGGTCTTGGAGAATTCATAAAGCATATAAGAGATTGTCTGAAACTCTGGGTTCGTACAAGACAGTTTGAGATACTTCGTGGACAGAGAAAGAGAAGATATTTCAAGGAAATGGATGAATATACATTACATGAGGGAGATCCAAGAAAAGCGTGGGGTGTCTGGAAACCTTCTAAGCAAATTTCAGAAAATCAAGTAGAAGTTTCAAAACCAGATGACACACGATGTAAACTAACGTTTGGACCTCTCAAGATTACAAAATAGGATTATGTTGTAAAGTTCACATTTAACACTAAGGGGGAGATTGTTAGGACCCCGAAGTTGTATAGTGTTAATGTGAAATAAGCTTAAATGAAGGTTCCTTAGAAGAGGGCTATATAAGGAACCTAAGTAGTCCTAATTAGATAGCCATTGCATTGTAACCGAGTTCTAGAAGTTGTGGAATGTAATTTTACCGATTCTCTCTAATACCGAGTCTCATTCTTACATACCGAATCTCTCTTTATCTTATCATTTCTCTCAATCTCAACATGATGTGACCTATCAATAAACATGGAAAAGTTCGGGTCAATACACCAATTTCCATAAGGATCTAAATTTTCATAGTCATGTGGGACTGTAAACCATATCGTTACTATCATTGTTTATACCGCTGTATCAAAATCACTGAAGTATAAAGTGTGAAGAATAAAGAAGTGATTCTAGTGATGTTATATTTCAAGTTATATATTGCTTGAGGACAAGCAACGTTCAAGTGTGGGGATATTTGATAATGCTAAAAAGGAACATATATTTCATAGCAATATCCTTTCAAGAAGACAAGATTTCAGTTGAAATTGTTCTATTTCCAAGTGATATTCGTTTAAATAAATAAGTGCGAAGACTGAAGACGCAAACGACGATTTGAAGATGCAAATGACCAAAAAGTTCAAATGTACAAGATACAATATAAGTGGTTCAAATTATTGATGAGAAACGTCTAAAAACTACAAGAGTACAAGTCGCGAAACGCAAAATACAAGATATCTAAGCATACGAAAAGACGTTCGAAAATCCAAGAAGTTAGACATGAACCGTGAAATGACCCGTCCTAATCCACCTGGATGAAGTCATCAACATTTGGTCCCATTACGATGATCGACTCCAAGTAATGTCCTTAAATTGAGCAAATGCACAGCGGAAGACTTAATTCGTACCTGAGAATAAACATGCTTAAAAGTGTCAACCAAAAGGTTGGTGAGTTCATAGGTTTATCATAACAATCATTTCAATATTTTAATAGACCACAAGATTTCATAATCATAAACATAATACACTCGCAAGTGTATGTAAAGCATTCTAAGTGGTTGAGCACTTGGTAACCATACTTAACATTTAATCAACGTCGCATATTCCCTTTATTATGAAATCTCACTACACCGTACCAAGTGTAGTCACCAAAACGAAGTACTGTGCAATCGTTGAATACTGGTCGTCCAGTCCGGTTGGGGTTGTCAGGCCCGATAGATCTATCAACGGGATTCGCGTTTACAATACCCATGTAAATAGTAGTTACCAAGCTACAGGGAAATATGCCAGTGGTACAACTCAACGTAGAATATGTTTTTAAGTACTTGTGTCTATTTTGTAAACATTTATAAAAGCAGCGCATGTATTCTCAGCTCAAAAATATATATTGCAAAAGCAATTAAAAAGGGAGCAAATGAAACTTACAGTATTGTATTTTATGGTAAAAATACATATGACGTCATTTAACAAGTGTAGGGTTGACCTCGGATTAACGAACCTATATCAGGTATAGATATTAACACAGATTCTTGTAATCGAACAACTAAATTTTAGGTTATAATAAATATAATTTGAATATATATATTTATTTTTTTTATATATTATATACTACAATATATAAAGGTTTTCATACATAATTATATTAATATATATATATATATATATATATATATATATATATATATATATATATATATATATATATATATATAGATATATATATATATATATATATATATTCATAGAAATAGTTATTTGTTATGATATTAGTGATATTAGTAATAATAATAAAATGATAATGCTTAAATTAAAATGATGATACTAATAATAATAATAATAATAATAATAATAATAATAATAATAATAATAATAATAATAATAATAATAATAATAATAATAATAACAGTAGTAATAATAATAATTTCTAGAAAAATAGAACTACCTCATAAAGGGTTTAAAAAAATAGTTGGCATCAGCAAGACTCAAACCCGTGACCTCCCGCTAGCGTGACCACTCCCTAAGCCATCCTACCATTTTTGTCTTTCTGAATTAATCTGACTTTAATAATATTTAAACTGCCTTTTCGACTCATAAACACTCGCCATACTTCTCATCTTAAAGCAAAATAATCGATGGGTCTTAGCCCAATAGAAAATAGACTAAGAAACTGGCCCAACTATCAAACCAAGTTCATGGCCCAGCAGATGCAATTAAATAAGGACCCGGTTCTTGAGCTCAATTTAATGGAACGCCTCTTTTTTTTTTAGTATCACACAACATACTGGTGGCACTTTATTTATCAATTGGGATTATGATTTTCTTCTTCTGCTTCCTTTTTAACCAACCGTCCAAAAAAATATAACACATTATTTATATGTCTTATTTAATTGGATTGTGGCACTTTATTCATCCATGTAGTCCTACCGAACCCACTACTTATTCTTTAATCCATTCGATATCATCACCTCACGTATCATTTTGTTTGATAACACCTTTATCTTTGAAAATCAAATGGAAAAGAAACAGGTTGGTCCAGTTGATCTATAGTTTAATTGGCACCCACTCCCCACTACAACTATATCATAATCATCCTAAATACTTGCAACGGTTTACATCTATGTGAATTATGGATGTGATATTTTATAAAAAGGAAAGTATCTTTATTGTCCCACACCATCATCATAGAAAAATATATATATCGATGTCCTCTTTGTTGTAACAAAAACATAAACACTAGTGCAACAACTCGTTCACCATGGTGGCGGTTGTGGTGATTTTCGGTTTATGTTTGTTCGACCCAACACATAGCAGTAGCATATTGAATTAGGAACATAAAGAAGTAGTAGTAGCAAAATAAACTAGAACATTGGTGTTTGTGGTAATGGTTACATATAAATGAGTTGAAGGTGGTGATTCGAAACAGAAGGTGATCATGGGTTTTTAAGTGGTGTTTCTGTAGTCGAGTTGGTAGTAAAAAGAAACGGAAACAATAGTAAGTGTGTTCGGGTGTGATTTTGGGTCGGCTAGAAGTTAACCGAGGGTGTTCTTGAGTGTTTTGAACTCGAACAACAAAATTTAAAATAGGTAAAGTAGCAGTTCGAATTTGTAGCAGTCGATTGACAACAAGGTATCCAAAGGTGATTGATAGCGATTGCTTTAGATGATAGGGTTGTGATGAAGTCGAACAGGAACAACCGGCAACACTAGGTTGTTTGGTTTGTAAATGAAAGCAAACAGAAAGATAGATGTGTGTGTGTGGGTTTCAAGGTGGTGACTCTCGATGATCGTATACGAGTGTGGTGGAAGGTTGTGGTGGGAGGTAACCGGAGGGATGAAGGTGATGGTGTCACGGAGAAGAAAAATCAAGAAGGGTTGTGGTTTTTATATCCATCTATACACCTCTCTTGTGTAAATGTATAGATATATAATTGAGATATGAAAGTGGGGATATGTGAGTGTGGTTCATGGATCAAACATATATAGAATTTAGATAGAAAAAAAAAATGGCAAGTAGGCAAAACAAAAACAGTAAATGATAAAAATATAATAATATAATAATTAATATATAATAATATAAAAATCACTCTAAATTCACATGCGAAAGATTAGAATTAAAATAGTAAATTCGTCGATTAATTTGGATTCTAATTACCGACAGTTTCATTAGGATATTATTTTATGTCCACTACTAAACAGTTAATGTATAAAAGTGTTCCTAAAAATCCTAAACTTTTAGATTAAATATAATAAATTATTTCACTCATTACCTGTTTGAAACCTGATCAAAAAGGTTCAAAAATTATTTATTTTCTGTTCCAATTTATATGTACGGAGTACTAAAACTCCACTTTTCAAAGTAAAAATATTTTTAATAAATCTAAACTTTACATAACCTAATTATGGACCAATAATTAATTCCCCCTTTTCATAAGAGTCTTAACTTGCTTAATATCGTTCATAAAAATTTACCTTTCATTCGAGCTCGATCCCAACTAAAATTAAAAATTTTTAAAATTGATCAAATAGATTCTAAATATATTTTTAATAAAGCTAAAATTGGTACAACCCATTTTCGTATCATCGTTTATTCTAAAATCACGTAAGTTTTTTTTTTTTAAGTCATTTACTATCAAACAAATAATAATTGAGCATTACCGTTGTTTACTAAATCACTCCGAAATCACTAAATATATATTCTATACACTTTATTTATAATATTTATTATATATTATTATTATTTAATATAATGGTTTCTAATAATTTACTATACACAATATTTCATATTATTATATACAAATATATATATATATATATATATATATATATATATATATATATATATATATATATATATATATATATATATATATATATATATATGCATTTTTATTTACAAGTGATCGTATCGTAAGTCGCCGGAAACAGTCGAAGGTCAAATGAACATAAAGACCAGTTCAAAATTTTTGAGATCCATCCTAACAGACTTTGCTTATCGTGTCAAAAATATTAAATCGTACCGAGAATTTGGTTTAAAATTAGTCGGAATTTTCCGGGTCGTGACAGTACCTACCCGTTAAAGAAATTTTGTCCCCGAAATTTGATAGAGGTCGTCATGGATAACAATAAGAATGTTTTCATGACGAATATGAGTTGATAATTAAAGTTTCATCATTATTGATTAATATAGATAAAACGATTCGATCATGTGAAGCGTACGAGTGAAGCTATCACAAAAGAGTGAAAAGTTTCGTCTTAACTTTTGACGTAGTCATGGTGGATTTCCGGAATTCAAGAAATTTAAGAAAATCTTCTAATCAGAAGAAAATGAAATATCACTATTTATTAGCAAACTTTTGGAATTACAAAAGAACGGAAATATCAAGGAAATAATTCCGTGATATGCTTAGAGATTAAGTAGAATGAAAGAGTTTTGTAACATGGCACATGATGAGGGTAAGATTTTTGAATCATCATCACGTTCCATTAGAAATTTAGCATGACCTACTATAATATAATCACGTTGGCAAAGCGCATTATATTATACTAACTCATGCATCAATTCCCAACATTTCTCCACAATTCATTCATAATTTATTCTTAGATTTTACAGAAGTTTCCAATATAATGGAATACAGAAAGCACGAAGAGGTAGATAATTTCGGACAAGAATATTTATAAAAATATCCTCAAAAATATCGAAGATATCTTATGATGATATTTTGGAATTTCTAAGTTCGAAGGTTTATGAAGAAAGATTTTCCGCAAGATTTTAACATGACTTCGGAGCAAGATATTCGCTGAAAACTTCATTGGATATAGAATTACCTAGATTCTTTGAATGTAGGGTTTGGTCCTTGTATTTGTCCTTGGTCTCCTTCATGGTGTGCTCAATCCGATTTTCAGTACCAAATATTTTTTTTTATCGAGCGTTCCTAACACTTCCTTCTTTATCATCAACTTTTGGCCATTATGACCATCTACAACATGCTGCTTCATCAGCATTTTCAAAGTTAACAGATCTGGGTCATCGGTTATCAAACTGAGGTGTTTTCAGGAGAATTGCGTTTTTAGATGATTATACGCTGATGGTAATATGGTGGAATATAAAAGGTTCTCTGGTAACAATAAATGAGCACGCATATATATCAAGGTTATAATGAGGTTGTTTTGAATGAAAAGTCATTGTTGTTTTGTTAGAGTTGTGACAAATTTGGCTAATTTGGAAAGGGATTGCAAGGTTACTTTCGGTAATATAACACCAAAGGAGCTAGCACAAATACGTGTTAAACGTTTACTCAGGTTCCGAGTGTTTGCAGGTGCATAACTATATGCATCAATCTTTCCTTCCATAGATGAAGTATGGTTGGTTCATCCTCTCGATTGAGGTGTTCTCAAGAATCATGAAAGGTTTGAACGCAAATTGTAATCGTCAAGATACAAAATATTCTTTAAGATGAAATCAAGTGGCAAACTTGAAGAAATGTTCAGTTTCATATGTTATAATCAATATTTTAATTCATTTTAATTGTCCAATGTTAGTAGTCCACAGTTCGTAGTTCAATAATTCATATATATACGAGAATCGAATTAATTAATATGTATCGTGACCCGTATACCGGTCTCAGACTCGATCACAACTCAAAGTATATATATATTTTGGAATCAACCTCAACCCTGTATAGCTAACTCCCAACATTACTGCATATAGAGTGCCTATGGTTGTTCCGAAATATATATATAGATGGGTCGATATGATATGTCAAAACCTTGTATACGTGTCCCGATATTTAAAGTGTGTAAATTAAATAACAGAAATTAAATAACGATAAATAAATTGCGAGAATATAAATTGCGATAATTAAATTGCGATAAATAAAATGTAATCAGTTAGCTAGGAACAGTTAGCTAGGAACAGTTAGCGTGGATTCTTAACAAAATTCTTCTCATAATTAAATTGTTTGTTTCTAACAAATTTTATTTTGTCAAATGTTTTCTTCATTATGCCACTTGTTGAATTCTGATAGGTCAAAATCCAAATATGAGATTGAATGAAAATGGTTATTCTGCGGTGATCGGATTCGTATATCTATGACTGTTGAATCAGATTCGAAGAATGTACAGTGTAACTTATTAATGTGAAATCTAAATATTCCTCGAGTATTACCTACCCGTTAAAATATTTTCACCATTAACAGTTTGTACAAAAGAATTTTTAATTATACAAAAGAATTTTTAATTACAATCTTTATGAAAACATATATACATATATATTTTCTTCAGATGTAATCATGGATTTAATGAGTTAATATGATATTAATCTCAGTTGATTTACCATTAGAACTAGAATACATAATCCCTAAAACATTGGAGATTACATAATTGTCATGTAGAACAAAGATAGTCGGTGTAGAACGATACGCAGGACGAAGATTATGCTCGAGGTACAGAATGAGATGTTGAGGCATGTGATGTTGAAACTTGGGTTGTTGATGGTACTGGTGTTGATGGTACTATTGATGTTGTTGATGGTGGTACTGGTTATGCTGCTGGTGCTGCTGCTGGCGTTTGTAACATTCGCACCATATTCTCTAAAGCCACTACCCGAGCGCGAAGCTCGTTTATTTCTTCTGTTAGTCTGGTATGATTGTCGGTCGAAACGAGCGGATGAATAAGGTTCAGAATTGTGGATAGAATATAATCGTGTCGAACTACTCTGGAACTGAGGCTGAAAATGGTGTTATGAACAGGTTCGCCGGTAAGTGCTTCAGGTTCTTCATCAAAAAGTGAATTCGGTTAGTGGAAGGGATCGCCTTCTGCGCGTCTCCATTAATTAAGTCAACAACGAACCCATTAGATGAATTGGCGATGGATGATTGGTTGATTCATTCTGGTGACACTACTTTCGGAGCTTAGGTGAAACTCCATATTAGAATAGTTGTCGAAATCCGAGGAATTCAAACTGGTGGAGGAATTCATCTCGTACAATCAGATGAAGGATTTTCGATAAGAAATAGATTATAGGATGTAGATAAGTACACTGTAATACATAATTTACATATGCATATATAATACTAAAATTTCCCATAAGTTACGGAGGAATCTACGGAAGCTGTCAGGCAAAGGTAACAATAACAGATATGCTAAGATATGAATTTATCTATACACTGTCTATGCAATAGGGGCAGTAAGATGTGTCTAGACTTTAAGGATGATAAGCAATTAATTTTCGACACTAAATGATAAGCAAAACTTTTGACATGCAGACACGGTCGAAGTCCAAATCCACTAATGCATCTAAACAACTATCAGTAAGACACACTAATGCAAGACCTGGTTCGCTAAGACCACCGCTCTGATACCAACTGAAACGACCCGTCCTAATCCACCTGGACGAAGTCATCAACATTTGATCCCATTACGATGATCGACTCCAAGTAATGTCCTTAAATTGAGCAAATGCACAACGGAAGACTTAATTCGTACCTGAGAATAAACATGCTTAAAAGTGTCAACCAAAAGGTTGGTGAGTTCATAGGTTTATCATAACAATCATTTCAATATTTTAATAGACCACAAGATTTCATAATCATAAACATAATACACTCGCAAGTATATGTAAAGTATTCTAAGTGGTTGAGCACTTGGTAACCATACTTAACATTTAATCAACATCGCATATTCCCTTTATTATGAAATCTCACTACACCGTACCAAGTGTAGTCACCAAAATGAAGTACTGTGCAACCGTTGAATACTGGTCGTCCAGTTCGGTTGGGGTTGTCAGGCCCGATAGATCTATCAACAGGATTCGCGTTTACAATACCCATGTAAATAGTAGTTACCAAGCTACAGGGAAATATGCCAGTGGTACAACTCAACGTAGAATATGTTTTTAAGTACTTGTGTCTATTTTGTAAATATTTATAAAAGCAGCGCATGTATTCTCAGCCCAAAAATATATATTGCAAAAGCAATTAAAAAGGGAGCAAATGAAACTCACAGTATTGTATTTTGTGGTAAAAATACATATGACGTCATTTAACAAGTGTAGGGTTGACCTCGGATTAACGAACCTATATCAGGTATATATATTAACACATATTCTTGTAATCGAACAACTAAATTTTAGGTTATAATAAATATAATTTGAATATATATATTTATTTTTTTATATATTATATATATAAAGGTTTTCATACATAATTATATTAATATCTATATATATATATATATATATATATATATATATATATATATATATTCATAGAAATAGTTATTTGTTATGATATTAGTGATATTAGTAATAATAATAAAATGATAATGCTTAAATTAAAATGATGATACTACTAATAATGATAATAATAATAATAATAATAATAATAATAATAATAATAATAATAATAATAATAATAATAATAATAATAATAATAATAATAATAATAATAATAATAATAATAATAATAATAATAGTAATAATAATAATAATTTCTAGAAAAATAGAACTACCTCATAAAGGGTTTAAAAAAATAGTTGGCACCAGCAAGACTCAAACCCGTGACCTCCCGCTAGCGTGACCACTCCCTAAGCCATCCTACCATTTCTGTCTTTCTGAATTAATCAGACTTTAATAATATTTAAACTGCCTTTTCGACTCATAAACACTCGCCATACTTCTCATCTTAAAGCAAAACAATCGATGGGTCTTAGCCCAATAGAAAACAGACTAAGAAACTGGCCCAACTATCAAACCAAATTCACGGCCCAGCAGATGCAATTAAATAAGGACCCGGTTCTTGAGCTCAATTTAATGGAACGCCTCTTTTTTTTTAGTAGCACACAACATACTGGTGGCACTTTATTTATCAATTGGATTATGCTTTTCTTCTTCTGCTTCCTTTTTAACCGACCGTCCAAAAAAAATATAACACATTATTTATATGTCTTATTTAATTGGATTGTGGCACTTTATTCATCCATGTAGTCCTACCGAACCCACTACTTATTCTTTAATCCATTCAATATCATCACCTCACGTATCATTTTGTTTGATAACACCTTTATCTTTGAAAATCAAATGGAAAAGACACAGGTTGGTCCAGTTGATCTATAGTTTAATCGGCACCCACTCCCCACTACAACTATATCATAATCATCTTAAATATTTGCAACGGTTTACATCTATGTGAATTATGGATGTGATATTTTATAAAAAGGAAAGTATCTTTATTGTCCCACACCATCATCATAGACAAATATATATATCGATGTCCTCTTTGTTGTAACAAAAACATAAACACTAGTGCAGCAACTCGTTCACCATGGTGGCGGTTGTGGTGATTTTCGGTTTATGTTTGTTCGACCCAACACATAGCAGTAGCATATTGAATTAGGAACATAAAGAAGTAGTAGTAGCAAAATAAACTAGAACGTTGGTGTTTGTGGTAATGGTTACATATAAATGAGTTGAAGGTGGTGATTCGAAACAGAAGGTGATCATGGGTTTTTAAGTGGTGTTTCTGTAGTCGAGTTGGTAGTAAAAAGAAACGGAAACAATAGTAAGTGTGTTCGGGTGTGATTTTGGGTCGGCTAGAAGTTAACCGAGGGTGTTCTTGAGTGTTTTGAACTCGAACAACAAAATTTAAAATAGGTAAAGTAGCAGTTCGAATTTGTAGCAGTCGATTGACAACAAGGTATCCAAAGGTGATTGATAGCGATTGATTTAGATGATAGGGTTGTGATGAAGTCGAACATGAACAACCGGCAACACTAGGTTGTTTGGTTTGTAAATGAAAGCAAACAGAAAGATAGATGTGTGTGTGTGGGTTTCAAGGTGGTGACTCTCGATGATCGTATACGAGTGTGGTGGAAGGTTGTGGTGGGAGGTAACCGGAGGGATGAAGGTGATGGTGTCACGGCGAAGAAGAATCAAGAAGGGTTGTGGTTTTTATATCCATCTATACACCTCTCTTGTGTAAATGTATAGATATATAATTGAGATATGAAAGTGGGGATATGTGAGTGTGGTTCATGGATCAAACATATATAGAATGTAGATAGAAAAAAAAATGGCAAGTAGGCAAAACAAAAACAGTAAATGATAAAAATATAATAATATAATAATTAATATATAATAATATAATAATCACTCTAAATTCACATGCGGAAGATTAGAATTAAAATAGTAAATTCGTCGATTAATTTGGATTCTAATTACCGACAGTTTCAATAGGATATTATTTTATGTCCACTACTAAACAGTTAATGTATAAAAGTGTTCTTAAAAATCCCAAACTTTTAGATTAAATATAATAAATTATTTCACTCATTACCTGTTTGAAACCTGATCAAAAAGGTTCAAAAATATTTATTTTCTGATCCAATTTATATGTACGGAGTACTAAAACTCCACTTTTCAAAGTAAAAATATTTTTAATAAATCTAAACTTTACATAAACTAATTATGGACCAATAATTAATTCCCCCTTTTCATAAGAGTCTTAACTTGCTTAATATCGTTCATAAAAATTTACCTTTCATTCGAGCTCGATCCCAACTAAAATTAAAATTTTTTAAAATTGATCAAATAGATTCTAAATATATTTTTAATAAAGCTAAAATTGGTACAACCCATTTTCGTATCATCGTTTATTCTAAAATCACGTAAGTTTCTTTTTTTTTGTTTTTTTAAAGTCATTTACTATCAATCAAATAATAATTGAGCATTACCGTTGTTTACTAAATCACTCCGAAATCACTAAATATATATTCTATACACTTTATTTATAATATTTATTATATATTATTATTATTTAATATAATGGATTCTAATAATTTACTATACACAATATTTCATATTATTATATACAAATATATATATATATGCATTTTTATTTACAAGCAATCGTATCGTGAGTCGTCGGAAACAGTCGAAGGTCAAATGAACATAGAGATCAGTTCAAAATTTTTGAGATCCATCCTAACAGACTTTGCTTATCGTGTCAAAAATATTAAATCGTACCGAGAATTTGGTTTAAAATTAGTCAGAATTTTCTGGGTCGTGACAAACCGAGCTCAATGTACAAGTCAATGGAGCAAAAATTACAAGTCAACTATGCACAAGAATATAATATAATATATATATATAATTAATATTAATTATATATATTATATATATTATTATGTCGACCAGAAAATAATAATAATAATATATATAATATTATATCAAATGAGAAAGTGGAAATTATGCACGTAAAATTTGTCAACAAAGTGTCCAACTTGCATCAACAAATCAATCATGCTCAATCATCTGTTTCAATTCAACTAAAACGGGGAACATTATTTTCATTGCCTATAAAAAGCACGGACAAGTTTCAATTCGGAGTACACCTTCACTCTCTTATTTTCTTTCCTTTATGTAATCATAATAAATATTTATATTTATAATTTTAATTTGAATTTTATTTTAAATAATAATTAGTTATTGTAAGAAATGTTTTACGGGTTTTAAAGTCGGAGTTCTGTCCTTGTACCGCTACGCTAATAACACCCACTATAAGTTATGTTTAATTTTGTTGTTAAATTAATGTCTCGTAGCTAAGTTATTATTATGCTTATTTAAATTGAAGTAATCATGATGTTGTGCTAACTATTAAAGACGGGGTAATTGGGCTTTGTACCATAATTGGGGTTTGGACAAAAGAACGACACTTGTAGAAATTAGACTATGGGCTATTAATGGGGTTTATATTTGTTTAATTAAATGATAGTTTGTTAATTTAATATAAAGATTTACAATTGGACGTACCTATAAATAACCATATACACTCGATCGGACACGATGGGCGTGATATTTATAAGTACTAATAATCGTTCATTTAACCGGACACGGGGATGGATTAATAGTCAATGGACTTATTAAAACAGGGGTGAATTATATACAAGGAAAATTGGTGTAATTATAGTTTAAGTCCCCAATTAGTTGGAATATTTGACTTCGGATATAAGGATAATTTGACGAGGACACTCGCACTTTATGACTGATGGACTGTTATGGACAAAAACCAGACGGACATATTGAATAATCCATGACAAAGGACAATTAACCCATGGTAATAAACTAAAATCAACACGTCAAACATCATGATTATGGAAGTTTAAATAAGCATAATTCCTTTATTTTCATATTTAATTGCACTTCTAATTATCGCACTTTTATTCATTGTTTTCATATTTAATTGCACTTTTAATTATTGTACTTTTTAATTATCGCAACTTTATTTATTATCATTTTATCTATCGCAATTTCATTATCGTTATTTACTTTACGCTTTAAATTAAGCCTTTTATATTTTTAATATTTTACATTAGGTTTTAAATGCGACTAAAGTTTTAAAATCGACAAACCGGTCATTAAACGGTAAAAACCTCCCTTTATAATAATAATATTTCTTATATATATTTTTATATTTTTACAATTATATAGCGTTAAGCTTGTTTAAAGTCTCCCTGTGGAATGAACCGGACTTACTAAAAACTACACTACTGTACGATTAGGTACATTGTCTATAATTGTTGTAGCAAGGTTTAGGTATATCCATTGTGATGACCCGGAAATTTTTGATCAAATTTAAACTTTAATCTTTATATGTTTCCGACACGATAAGCAAAATCTGTAATGTTGAGTCTCGAAAGTTTTGAAATCTATATTCATGTAATCAATTACCCTTTGACTATTACTGACGATTCACGAACTATTACATATAAATAAATAAATACATATATATTTAAATATATAAATATATATAATACTTTGAAATATAGTTGATTTAATATATGGTTTAAATTATAAAATAATATAAGAGATAATAAAATTTATTATATAAAATAGATCTATATATATTCATAAAAAGTATATTAAATATATTTTGTGATTTAGAAGTTATTTAATAAACAACGGTAACGCTCAATTGTAAATTCGATTAATAGTAAACGAGTTAAAAAGGAACTTATTTGATTTTAAAATAAACGGTGATACGAAAATGAGTTATATAAGTTATAGGCTTATTAAAAGTATATTGATGATTTAATTATTTAATTTTAACACTTTTTATATTTTACCCATAAATGAGAGAGACAGTTGATGTAATTTTTATTTATTAAATTAATGACTGAATTTTATACCATAATGACTAAAATAAATAAAGTTATTTAATTTAAAATTTTGGAATTTTTTTGTGAACTTTTATTCCGCCACTAATTATCAATGGGACACGAAATAGTAATCCGTGAAAACTGTCGGTAGAATATACAAACAAGAGACTGCTAGTGCACGTTCTTAATGTAGTGACCCGAACTTTTCCATGTTTATATATATTAATTGAGATTGATATTTACATGATTAAATGTTTCCAACATGTTAAGCAATCAAACTTGTTAAGACTTGATTAATTGAAATATATTTCATATAGACAATTGACCACCCAAGTTGACCGGTGATTCATGAACGTTAAAACTTGTAAAAACTATACGATGACATATATATGGTTATATATATAGTTAACATGTTTTTATTATAAGTATGTATCTCATTAGGTATTTTAACAATGAGTTATATACATAAAAATGAGACTATTAATTTAAGAAACTCGAAAACGATATATATAACGATTATCGTTATAACAACGTCTTCCTAGGTACATATGAATCATATTAAGATATTGATACACTTGGTTAATTATGTTAAATGATAAGTAAATATATTATTAAGTGTATTAACAATGAAATACATATGTAAAAATAAGACTACTAACTTAATGATTTCGAAACGAGACATATATGTAACGATTATCGTTGTAACGACATTTAACTGTATATACATCATACTAAGATATATTATATATCATAATATCATGATAATATAATAATTTAACATCTCATTTGTTATAATAAACAATGGGTTAACAACATTCAACAAGATCGTTAACCTAAAGGTTTAAAAACAACACTTACATGTAACGACTAAGGATGACTTAACGACTCAGTTAAAATGTATATACATGTAGTGTTTTAATATGTATTTATACACTTTTGAAAGACTTCAATACACTTATCAAAATACTTCTACTTAACAAAAATGCTTACAATTACATCCTCGTTCAGTTTCATCAACAATTCTACTCGTATGCACCCGTATTCGTACTCGTACAATACACAGCTTTTAGATGTATGTACTATTGGTATATACACTCCAATGATCAGCTCTTAGCAGTCCATGTGAGTCACCTAACACATGTGGGAACTATCATTTGGCAACTAGCATGAAATATCTCATAAAATTACAAAAATATGAGTAATCATTCATGACTTATTTACATGAAAACAAAATTACATATCCTTTATATCTAATCCATACACCAACGACCAAAAACACCTACAAACACTTTCATTCTTCAATTTTCTTCATCTAATTGATCTCTCTTAAGTTCTATCTTTAAGTTCTAAGTGTTCTTCATATATTCTACAAGTTCTAGTTACATAAAATCAAGAATACTTTCAAATTTGCTAGCTCACTTCCAATCTTGTAAGGTGATCATCCAACCTCAAGAAATCTTTGTTTCTTACAGTAGGTTATCATTCTAATACAAGGTAATAATCATATTCAAACTTTGGTTCAATTTCTATAACTATAACAATCTTATTTCAAGTGATGATCTTACTTGAACTTGTTTTCGTGTCATGATTCTGCTTCAAGAACTTCGAGCCATCCAAGGATCCGTTGAAGCTAGATCCATTTTTCTCTTTTCCAGTAGGTTTATCCAAGGAAATTAAGGTAGTAATGATGTTCATAACATCATTCTATTTATACGTATAAAGCTATCTTATTCGAAGGTTTAAACTTGTAATCACTAGAACATAGTTTAGTTAATTCTAAACTTGTTCGCAAACAAAAGTTAATCCTTCTAACTTGAATTTTAAAATCAACTAAACACATGTTCTATATCTATATGTTATGCTAACTTAATGATTTAAAACCTGGAAACACGAAAAACACCGTAAAATCGGATTTACGCCGTCGTAGTAACACCGCGGGCTGTTTTGGGTTAGTTAATTAAAAACTATGATAAACTTTGATTTAAAAGTTGTTATTCTGAGAAAATGATTTTTATTATGAACATGAAACTATATCCAAAAATTATGGTTAAACTCAAAGTGGAAGTATGTTTTCTAAAATGGTCATCTAGACGTCGTTCTTTCGACTGAAATGACTACCTTTACAAAAACGACTTGTAACTTATTTTTCCGACTATAAACCTATACTTTTTCTGTTTAGATTCATAAAATAGAGTTCAATATGAAACCATAGCAATTTGATTCACTCAAAACGGATTTAAAATGAAGAAGTTATGGGTAAAACAAGATTGGATAATTTTTATCATTTTAGCTACGTGAAAATTGGTAACAAATCTATTCCAACCATAACTTAATCAACTTGTATTGTATATTATGTAATCTTGAGATACCATAGACACGTATACAATGTTTCGACCTATCATGTCGACACATCTATATATATTTCGGAACAACCATAGACACTCTATATGTGAATGTTGGAGTTAGCTATACAGGGTTGAGGTTGATTCCAAAATATATATAGTTTGAGTTGTGATCAATACTGAGATACGTATACACTGGGTCGTGGATTGATTCAAGATAATATTTTTCGATTTATTTCTGTACATCTAACTGTGGACAACTAGTTGTAGGTTACTAACGAGGACAGCTGACTTAATAAACTTAAAACATCAAAATATATTAAAAGTGTTGTAAATATATTTAGAACATACTTTGATATATATGTATATATTGTTATAGGTTCGTGAATCAACCAGTGGCCAAGTCTTACTTCTCGACGAAGTAAAAATCTGTGAAAGTGAGTTATAGTCCCACTTTTAAAATCTAATATTTTTGGGATGAGAATACATGCAGGTTTTATAAATGATTTACAAAATAGACACAAGTACGTGAAACTACATTCTATGGTTGAATTATCGAAATCGAATATGCCCCTTTTTATTAAGTCTGGTAATCTAAGAATTAGGGAACAGACACCCTAATTGACGCGAATCCTAAAGATAGATCTATTGGGCCTAACAAACCCCATCCAAAGAACCGGATGCTTTAGTACTTCGAAATTTATATCATATCCGAAGGGTGTCCCGGAATTATGGGGATATTCTTATATATGCATCTTGTTAATGTCGGTTACCAGGTGTTCACCATATGAATGCTTTTTATCTCTATGTATGGGATGTGTATTGAAATATGAAATCTTGTGGTCTATTATTATGATTTGATATATATAGGTTAAACCTATAACTCACCAACATTTTTGTTGACGTTTTAAGCATGTTTATTCTCAGGTGATTATTAAGAGCTTCCGCTGTCGCATACTTAAATAAGGACGAGATTTGGAGTCCATGCTTGTATGATATTGTGTAAAAACTGCATTCAAGAAACTTATTTTGTTGTAACATATTTGTATTGTAAACCATTATGTAATGGTCGTGTGTAAACAGGATATTTTAGATTATCATTATTTGATAATCTACGTAAAGCTTTTTAAAACCTTTATCTATGAAATAAAAATTATGATTTGTTTTAAAAATGAATGCAGTCTTTGAAAAACGTCTCATATAGAGGTCAAAACCTCGCAACGAAATCAATTAATATGGAACGTTTTTAATCAATAAGAACGGGACATTTCAGTTGGTATCCGAGCGTTGGTCTTAGAGAACCAGAAAATTTGCATTAGTGTGTCTTATCGAGTTTGTTAGGATGCATTAGTGATTCTGGACTTCGACCGTGTTTTCTTTAAAAATGATTGCTTAACATTTTTGTTGGAAACTATATATTTTTAACATATGAATATTATGTGATATATTAATCTCTTAACGTGTTTGATATTATGTGATAGATGTCTACCTCTAGAACAAGTCCCATTGACTCACCTAATAATAATGAAGAGTCAAATGTAAATTGGAATGATTCGTGGACTGATTCACAAGTTCCCGAAGAGGAACCGGAAGAAGAGTCGGAACCGGAAGAAGAATCGGAACCGGAAGAAGAATCGGAACCGGTGGGGGAAATAATAAAACGGTTAAGTAAAAGAGAATCCTCAACAAACCGACCAAGGTTAATTATGGTCAATGGTGTTTCCGCCAAGGAAGCAAAATATTGGGAGGATTACCAATTCTCCGATGAATCGGATTCCGACGAGAATTCCAATGATGTTATAGAAATTACCCCAACTGAATTTAAAAAGGCAAAAGAAAATAATAAGGGAAAGGGCATAAAAATAGAGAAATCTAATTCCAACCCCGATGAACTTTATATGTATCGTCAACCCCCGAAGTCCTTAAGTTGTAACAATGACCCGGGAACCTCTAAACCACCAGGTTTTTCTAAACCAATGTGGAAAACGACGGCTCGTATTAGAGGAACATCATATATCCCTAGAAACTTGGCAAAACGAACTAAAACCGAAGAAGAAGAAACAAGCGAGTCGGAATAAGATAGTTGTATTCGTGTGGTGTAATATATGTAATATAGTGTGCTTATGCTTTATGATATATGTAAAAATTGCTTGTATTAATAAGTATTTTTTTTATGAATCTAACTCTTGTCTATTTTACAGTACAAAATGGAAAGACAACCCAATATTTTAAGAGACCTACCCGGAGACATGATTGATGAAATCTTGTCTAGAGTCGGTCAGAATTCTGCGGCACAACTATTTAAGGCGAGATCAGTTTGTAAGACATTCGAAGAAAGTTCCAAGAATGCCTTAGTTTATAAAAGGCTTTTGTTCGAAAGATGGGGGATATCACATTGGGAAATCCATAAGTTACGATGTGTTTACTTTGACGCATATATTGCGGGGAACCCAAATGCTATTTTACGCAATGGGTTAAGAAATTATTTTGACTCAATATATCCGAATATTGGACTTAGTGATTTAGAAAAAGCGGCTAACATGCAACATAAAGAAGCATGTTATGCTTACGGATTAGTAATGTTCGCTTCTCACCAAAGTGAGAACAAGAACATCAGGCTACAACTATTAAACAAAACGTTCCCACAAGTGACGGAGTCGGTAATTGGGGTAAGAAATGAGGTTTTTAGATTGTTACGGGACTGTTGGACATTACGTAACCCTCGTCCCTTTGACGACGTTACAACACGCTGTCTTATCAACGGCCATAACGATTATGTTCCACAAGACCAAGGATGGGAAGTAATCCTAGTAAAACCAGAATGCATGACTTGTTTCTGGACGTATGAATTACGTGTCTTTATTGCCTTTGCTGAACGACTTGTGTACTAGCTAGAATTATCTTCACAACCATCTTGTATCAAATTTATTGTGTGCTATATTTCATGCTATATGTAAAATAAGCGGTATTGTAAGTTTGTAAAATATTGTGTAAAAGTTTGAACGCGAAATATTATTATAATCAGTTTTTCATATAGAATTGTAGTAGTTGAATTGTATATTAGCTACTAAGTATGAACTTAACGGGTAGGTACTACCCGAATTTAAACTTATAAAACGCTAATATGAAGAAAAAGCTTTTATAAATGAGTTCATATTATGCTACGAAATACTATTAACTACTCTTAATATTCTGTATGATTAACTTGTTCCATTTGACTATTTTGAAGGAAATGGCACCGACTACTCGACACACCGTGAATATGAATGAAGAGGAATTCCGTACTTTTCTAGCTTCAAACATAGCCGCAGTACAGGCTGCGCTACATACCAACAATAACCTTGGATCTAGCAGTACAGGAAATCGTGTAGGATGCACCTACAAAGAATTCACTGCCTGCAAACCTTTGGAATTTGATGGAACCGAAGGACCGATCGGATTGAAACGGTGGACCGAGAAGGTCGAATCGGTGTTTGCTATAAGTAAGTGTATTGAAGAGGACAAAGTGAAGTACGCTACGCATACCTTCACAGGTTCTGCGTTAACATGGTGGAATACCTATCTAGAGCAAGTGGGACAAGACGATGCGTACGCACTACCGTGGCCAGCATTCAAGCACTTGATGAACGAGAAGTACCGTCCCAGAACTGAGGTCAATAAGCTCAAGACAGAACTTAGAGGGTTACGAACCCAAGGATTTGATATTACCACGTACGAAAGACGATTCACAGAATTGTGCCTATTGCGTCCGGGAGCATTCGAAGATGAGGAAGAGAAGATCGACGCGTTTGTGAAAGGATTACCGGAAAGAATCCAAGAAGATATAAGTTCACATGAGCCCGCCTCCATACAACAGGCATGTAGAATGGCTCACAAACTAGTGAACCAGATTGATGAAAGAATTAAACAACAGACTGCTGAAGAGGCCAATGTGAAGCAAGTCAAAAGAAAGTGGGAGGAAAACGGTGATAAGAATCACCAATACAACAACAACAGCAATTACAACAATAATCGCAACAATTATCCCAACAATCACAACATCAATCGCAACTACAACAAACGGCCCAACAACAACAACAACAACAACAACAACAACAACAACAACAACAACAGCAACTACAACAATCATCCCAACAACAATAATAACCGCAACAACAACAACAATCAGAAGCAGCTATGCCAAAGGTGTGAAAAGTATCACTCGGGGTTCTGCACCAAATTTTTCAACAAGTGTAAAAGAAATGGTCATAGCGTGGTGAAGTGTGAGGTCTACGGACCAGGGGTTAATAGAACGAAAGGAACAAATGGTGTCGGAACGAGTAATGGCGGAGCAAGTAGTGTCGGAGCAAGTTATGCCAATGTAGTTTGTTATAAATGTGGAAAACCGGGCCACATTATTAGAAATTGCCCGAACCAGGAGAACACGAATGGACAAGGCCGCGGAAGAGTTTTCAATATTAATGCGGCAGAGGCACAGGAAGACCCGGAGCTTGTTACGGGTACGTTTCTTATTGACAATAAATCTGCTTATGTTTTATTTGATTCGGGTGCGGATTGAAGCTATATGAGTAGAGATTTTTGTGCTAAATTAAGTTGTCCATTGACGCCTTTGGATAGTAAATTTTTACTCGAATTAGCAAATGGTAAATTAATTTCAGCAGATAATATATGTCGGAATCGAGAAATTAAACTGGTTAGTGAAACATTTAAGATTGATTTGATACCAGTAGAGTTAGGGAGTTTTGATGTGATAATCGGTATGGACTGGTTGAAAGAAGTGAAAGCAGAGATCGTTTGTTACAAAAATGCAATTCGCATTATACGAGAAAAAGGAAAACCTTTAATGGTGTACGGAGAAAAGGGCAACACGAAGCTACATCTTATTAGTAATTTGAAGGCACAAAAACTAATAAGAAAAGGTTGCTATGCTGTTCTAGCACACGTCGAGAAAGTACAAACTGAAGAAAAGAGCATCAATGATGTTCCCATTGCAAAACAATTTCCCGATGTATTTCCGAAAGAATTACCGGGATTACCCCCACATCGATCCGTTGAATTTCAAATAGATCTTGTACCAGGAGCTGCACCAATAGCTCGTGCTCCTTACAGACTCGCACCCAGCGAGATGAAAGAACTGCAAAGCCAATTACAAGAACTTTTAGAGCGTGGTTTTATTCGACCAAGCACATCACCGTGGGGAGCTCCTGTTTTGTTTGTCAAGAAGAAAGATGGTACATTCAGGTTGTGTATCGACTACCGAGAGTTGAACAAACTTACCATCAAGAACCGCTACCCACTACCGAGAATCGACGACTTATTTGATCAACTACAAGGCTCGTCTGTTTATTCAAAGATTGACTTACGTTCCGGGTATCATCAAATGCGGGTGAAAGAAGATGATATTCCAAAGACTGCTTTCAGAACACGTTACGGTCATTACGAGTTTATGGTCATGTCGTTTGGTTTAACTAATGCACCAGCTGTGTTCATGGACCTTATGAACCGAGTGTGTGGACCATACCTTGACAAGTTTGTCATTGTTTTCATTGATGACATACTTATTTACTCAAAGAATGACCAAGAACACAGTGAACATTTGAGAAAGGTGTTAGAAGTATTGAGGAAGGAAGAATTGTACGCTAAGTTTTCAAAGTGTGCATTTTGGTTGGAAGAAGTTCAATTCCTCGGTCACATAGTGAACAAAGAAGCTATTAAGGTGGATCCGGCAAAGATAGAAACTGTTGAAAAATGGGAAACCCCGAAAACTCCGAAACACATACGCCAGTTTTTAGGACTAGCTGGTTACTACAGAAGGTTCATCCAAGACTTTTCCAGAATAGCAAAACCCTTGACTGCATTAACGCATAAAGGGAAGAAATTTGAATGGAATGATGAACAAGAGAAAGCGTTTCAGTTATTGAAGAAAAAGCTAACTACGGCACCTATATTGTCATTGCCTGAAGGGAATGATGATTTTGTGATTTATTGTGACGCATCAAAGCAAGGTCTCGGTTGTGTATTAATGCAACGAACGAAGGTGATTGCTTATGCGTCTAGACAATTGAAGATTCACGAACAAAATTATACGACGCATGATTTGGAATTAGGCGTGGTTGTTTTTGCATTAAAGACTTGGAGGCACTACTTATATGGGGTCAAAAGTATTATATATACCGACCACAAAAGTCTTCAACACATATTTAATCAGAAACAACTGAATATGAGGCAGCGTAGGTGGATTGAATTATTGAATGATTACGACTTTGAGATTCGTTACCACCCGGGGAAGGCAAATGTGGTAGCCGATGCATTGAGCAGGAAGGACAGAGAACCCATTCGAGTAAAATCTATGAATATAATGATTCATAATAACCTTACTACTCAAATAAAGGAGGCGCAACAAGGAGTTTTAAAAGAGGGAAATTTAAAGGATGAAATACCCAAAGGATCGGAGAAGCATCTTAATATTCGGGAAGACGGAACCCGGTATAGGGCTGAAAGGATTTGGGTACCAAAATTTGGAGATATGAGAGAAATGGTACTTAGAGAAGCTCATAAAACCAGATACTCAATACATCCTGGAACGGGGAAGATGTACAAGGATCTCAAGAAACATTTTTGGTGGCCGGGTATGAAAGCCGATGTTGCTAAATACGTAGGAGAATGTTTGACGTGTTCTAAGGTCAAAGCTGAGCATCAAAAACCATCAGGTCTACTTCAACAACCCGAAATCCCGGAATGGAAATGGGAAAACATTACCATGGATTTCATCACTAAATTGCCAAGGACTGCAAGTGGTTTTGATACTATTTGGGTAATAGTTGATCGTCTCACCAAATCAGCACACTTCCTACCAATAAGAGAAGATGACAAGATGGAGAAATTAGCACGACTGTATTTGAAGGAAGTCGTATCCAGACATGGAATACCAATCTCTATTATCTCTGATAGGGATGGCAGATTTATTTCAAGATTCTGGCAGACATTACAGCAAGCATTAGGAACTCGTCTAGACATGAGTACTGCCTATCATCCACAAACTGATGGGCAGAGCAAAAGGACGATACAAACGCTTGAAGACATGCTACGAGCATGTGTTATTGATTTCGGAAACAGTTGGGATCGACATCTACCGTTAGCAGAATTTTCCTACAACAACAGCTACCATTTAAGCATTGAGATGGCGCCGTTTGAAGCACTTTATGGTAGAAAGTGCAGGTCTCCGATTTGTTGGAGTGAAGTAGGGGATAGACAGATTACGGGTCCGGAGATTATACAAGAAACTACCGAGAAGATCATCCAAATTCAACAACGGTTGAAAACCGCCCAAAGTCGACAAAAGAGCTACGCTGACATTAAAAGAAAAGATATAGAATTTGAAATTGGAGAGATGGTCATGCTTAAAGTTGCACCTTGGAAAGGCGTTGTTCGATTTGGTAAACGAGGAAAATTAAATCCAAGGTATATTGGACCATTCAAGATTATTGATCGTGTCGGACCAGTAGCTTACCGACTTGAGTTACCTCAACAACTCGCAGCTGTACATAACACTTTTCACGTCTCGAATTTGAAGAAATGTTTTGCTAAAGAAGATCTCACTATTCCGTTAGATGAAATCCAAATCAATGAAAAACTTCAATTCATCGAAGAACCCGTCGAAATAATGGATCGTGAGGTTAAAAGACTTAAGCAAAACAAGATACCAATTTTTAAGGTTCGATGGAATGCTCGTAGAGGACCCGAGTTCACCTGGGAGCGTGAAGATCAGATGAAGAAGAAATACCCGCATCTATTTCCAGAAGATTCGTCAACACCTTCAACAGCTTAAAATTTCGGGACGAAATTTATTTAACGGGTAGGTACTGTAGTGACCCGAACTTTTCCATGTTTATATATATTAATTGAGATTGATATTTACATGATTAAATGTTTCCAACATGTTAAGCAATCAAACTTTTTAAGACTTGATTAATTGAAATATATTTCATATAGACAATTGACCACCCAAGTTGACCGGTGATTCATGAACGTTAAAACTTGTAAAAACTATACGATGACATATATATAGTTATATATATAGTTAACATGTTTTTACTATAAGTATCTATCTCATTAGGTATTTTAACAATGAGTTATATACATAAAAATGAGACTATTAATTTAAGAAACTCGAAAACGATATATATAACGATTATCGTTATAACAACGTCTTACTAGGTACATATGAATCATATTAAGATATTGATACACTTGGTTAATTATGTTAAATGATAAGTAAATATATTATTAAGTGTATTAACAATGAAATACATATGTAAAAATAAGACTACTAACTTAATGATTTCGAAACGAGACATATATGTAACGATTATCGTTGTAACGACATTTAACTGTATATACATCATACTAAGATATATTATATATCATAATATCATGATAATATAATAATTTAACATCTCATTTGTTATAATAAACAATGGGTTAACAACATTCAACAAGATCGTTAACCTAAAGGTTTAAAAACAACACTTACATGTAACGACTAAGGATGACTTAACGACTCAGTTAAAATGTATATACATGTAGTGTTTTAATATGTATTTATACACTTTTGAAAGACTTCAATACACTTATCAAAATACTTCTACTTAACAAAAATGCTTACAATTACATCCTCGTTCAGTTTCATCAACAATTCTACTCGTATGCACCCGTATTCGTACTCGTACAATACACAGCTTTTAGATGTATGTACTATTGGTATATACACTCCAATGATCAGCTCTTAGCAGCCCATGTGAGTCACCTAACACATGTGGGAACCATCATTTGGCAACTAGCATGAAATATCTCATAAAATTACAAAAATATGAGTAATCATTCATGACTTATTTACATGAAAACAAAATTACATATCCTTTATATCTAATCCATACACCAACGACCAAAAACACCTACAAACACTTTCATACTTCAATTTTCTTCATCTAATTGATCTCTCTCAAGTTCTATCTTCAAGTTCTAAGTGTTCTTCATATATTCTACAAGTTCTAGTTACATAAAATCAAGAATACTTTCAAGTTTGCTAGCTCACTTCCAATCTTGTAAGGTGATCATCCAACCTCAAGAAATCTTTGTTTCTTACAGTAGGTTATCATTCTAATACAAGGTAATAATCATATTCAAACTTTGGTTCAATTTCTATAACTATAACAATCTTATTTCAAGTGATGATCTTACTTGAACTTGTTTTCGTGTCATGATTCTGCTTCAAGAACTTCGAGCCATCCAAGGATCCGTTGAAGCTAGATCCATTTTTCTCTTTTCCAGTAGGTTTATCCAAGGAAATTAAGGTAGTAATGATGTTCATAACATCATTCTATTTATACGTATAAAGCTATCTTATTCGAAGGTTTAAACTTGTAATCACTAGAACATAGTTTAGTTAATTCTAAACTTGTTCGCAAACAAAAGTTAATCCTTCTAACTTGACTTTTAAAATCAAATAAACACATGTTCTATATCTATATGATATGCTAACTTAACGATTTAAAACCTGGAAACACGAAAAACACCGTAAAACCGGATTTACGCCGTCGTAGTAACACCGCGGGCTGTTTTGGGTTAGTTAATTAAAAACTATGATAAACTTTGATTTAAAAGTTGTTATTCTGAGAAAATGATTTTTATTATGAACATGAAACTATATCCAAAAATTATGGTTAAACTCAAAGTGGAAGTATGTTTTCTAAAATGGTCATCTAGACGTCGTTCTTTCGACTGAAATGACTACCTTTACAAAAACGACTTGTAACTTATTTTTCCGACTATAAACCTATACTTTTTCTGTTTAGATTCATAAAATATAGTTCAATATGAAACCATAGCAATTTGATTCACTCAAAACGGATTTAAAATGAAGAATTTATGGGTAAAACAAGATTGGATAATTTTTCTCATTTTAGCTACGTGAAAATTGGTAACAAATCTATTCCAACCATAACTTAATCAACTTGTATTGTATATTATGTAATCTTGAGATACCATAAACACGTATACAATGTTTCGACCTATCATGTCGACACATCTATATATATTTCGGAACAACCATAGACACTCTATATGTGAATGTTGGAGTTAGCTATACAGGGTTGAGGTTGATTCCAAAATATATATAGTTTGAGTTGTGATCAATACTGAGATACGTATACACTGGGTCGTGGATTGATTCAAGATAATATTTATCGATTTATTTCTGTACATCTAACTGTGGACAACTAGTTGTAGGTTACTAACGAGGACAGCTGACTTAATAAACTTAAAACATCAAAATATATTAAAAGTGTTGTAAATATATTTAGAACATACTTTGATATATATGTATATATTGTTATAGGTTCGTGAATCAACCAGTGGCCAAGTCTTACTTCCCAACGAAGTAAAAATCTGTGAAAGTGAGTTATAGTCCCACTTTTAAAATCTAATATTTTTGGGATGAGAATACATGCAGGTTTTATAAATGATTTACAAAATAGACACAAGTACGTGAAACTACATTCTATGGTTGAATTATCGAAATCGAATATGCCCCTTTTTATTAAGTCTGGTAATCTAAGAATTAGGGAACAGACACCCTAATTGACGCGAATCCTAAAGATAGATCTATTGGGCCTAACAAACCCCATCCAAAGAACCGGATGCTTTAGTACTTCGAAATTTATATCATATCCGAAGGGTGTCCCGGAATGATGGAGATATTCTTATATATGCATCTTGTTAATGTCGGTTACTAGGTGTTCACCATATGAATGATTTTTATCTCTATGTTTGGGATGTGTATTGAAATATGAAATCTTGTGGTCTATTATTATGATTTGATATATATAGGTTAAACCTATAACTCACCAACATTTTTGTTGACGTTTTAAGCATGTTTATTCTCAGGTGATTATTAAGAGCTTCCGCTGTCGCATACTTAAATAAGGACGAGATTTGGAGTCCATGCTTGTATGATATTGTGTAAAAACTGCATTCAAGAAAATTATTTTGTTGTAACATATTTGTATTGTAAACCATTATGTAATGGTCGTGTGTAAACAGGATATTTTAGATTATCATTATTTGATAATCTACGTAAAGCTTTTTAAAACCTTTATCTATGAAATAAAGGTTATGATTTGTTTTAAAAATGAATGCAGTCTTTGAAAAACGTCTCATATAGAGGTCAAAACCTCGCAACGAAATCAATTAATATGGAACGTTTTTAATCAATAAGAACGGGACATTTCACTTAAGTTCTGATATTTTAATATTTTATTATTAAATTATTCGTACTAGTTACAGTTTATGCATAAAACAACTATCAATTATTTGACAGCTCATTTATTACTGTTGTTGATGGGTAACATTCCTTATACATATATGTGCACATGCACTTACTTTAACACAAAAACATCTGTATCTTTTTAACTCAAAGACCACCCATTCTCCTTCTCTACTTCCTTCTTGTTTGTCCAAGAAACACCAAAGTCATCACCACCATAAAACCACCACAAGAAAACACCATCAGACTCCACTGAATCACCATCGAACCATAGTAAGCCTAACTCGAATACCGTCCCTACTTATTCTTGCTTTCGGTCCATCCTCAAACCATCACTATAATCACAACTAGTTCCCATTCCTATTTCTTTTTTTTTTCTGCTCGGTCCAACCTACAAACACAACCACGAAATTTTAAATGGATCATAATGCCTTGTTTATTCTTTTCTTTTGGTGGCCGACCATCATTAAGCATATAACCCCACAAGAACTTTAAAATTTCACATGCATTAAATAAAAACGAATTTGGCAAGGTGGGCCGTAAAAGTTGGTATAACGTGACTATTACTTTGTTTTTCTATTTTCTATTCTACTGCAAATAGAAACCTTACCCACTTGATGAATAACGATGGAAAAAGGGATGTTTTACGATGATGATTATGATATACAATGGCGTAGACGATGATGTTGCTCCTGTTGCGCTGTTGCTGCTACAACAGGTTTCTGTTTACAGCCACCTTATCTTGATCAAATTGCCATAATATGAGATTATATACACTTGTATATGACTTCGAAGCACCAATGTTTTTGTTCCTGTATATTAACCCGAGACCAAACTACCACCAAGAGCCATCACCCTCTCCATCAACCATCACACGCTACCACCACGTAATCACTCTCTCATCCCTCTCTTAATTTAAAACCACTTCTCTTCTATTGTTACAACACACATCCATTTAATATCCATGTTTCTGTCGAATTAAGACAGCTGCAATCACAGCTATAATGCTGCTGTAACAGCCATATTTATTTTCTGTTCAGTTCGAACGTATCATACAAACCCTTGCCGCAGCTGCTCGTTTCTCTAATTTCTCTGTTGCAGCTTGTGAAGTTGTGAAAGTTTCCTTTGCTCTCTAAACTTTCACAGCATTTTAAATATAAATAAGGTGATGATATTAATAAAGGCAAAGTGAGAGCCCTAGTACCTTTCTGTTATGGCCGACTATTATTAAACAACAACCCCCACTCACAATTTCTTTTTGTACGATTTATCATCACCCTAAATTCAATTAAACTGTCGGTGGATTTTATTTAAGCATGAGCCGTATTATTTATTTGATAATGGGGCCAAAATCTTTGGTGCACAATTGAAAAAAAAAAAATTAAATAAACGAAATGGGTTTTGGCCGAGAGCCTGTTAGGTTAGTTGTTGGGCTGCCATGATCCCTTGTTTAGCTGGGCCGAGATCCGATTATTGTGAGGGGCTGCTACTCGTTTTGTCTCCCTAGTTTCTGCGGTTCCACATATATGAACCAACCAAGATTCGTAATGAATGATAGTGATGAAAAATAAGGATATATACGCGTTATAGTTATTCTTCATTTCCTTATAGAATCGCGTTGAGGTTTAGAAGATATGTAAATATGGTTAGGGTAATGATAATCAATATAAAATAATGATAATATTAAGGGTATGATGAGTTGATTATGCTAAGGAAAAATGATGATTACATATTGATGATGTACGGTTATTTTATGAAAATGGTAATTAAACGAATTTGATGATGGCTATGGTGGTGGAAGTGATCATGGTTATGGCAAAGGAAGTTATGATGATAATTATAATTAGAGGATGATGGTTAAATTAGGAAGTTAAAAAGATACCAGAATAATACGGGTTAAAAAGAGATTAGGCACTAGATTAAATCAGAAAAGAATGAATGGAGGAGTGGTTAGAAGGAGTGTTGGTTAAACGAGAGGTCGCGTGTTCGAACCCAGTTTGTGGCGTTTTCTTTTTAGAAAGAGTTTTGAGGTAGTTCTCTTCATTAAATTTATTATTATTATTATTATTATTATTATTATTATTATTATTATTATTATTATTATTATTATTATTATTATCATCATTATTATTAGGTAGATATTATTATTATTAAGTTTATTAATATTATTATTATCATTCCTATTAAAATTATCGTCTTCAAAAGTATTATTTTTTTATTATCACTATTATTTTTATCATTATCATTATTATTATTATTATCGTTATTATTATCACTATTATTGTTATTATTACAAATAAATATTATTTTATAAAAGTACATTATAAATATATTAATATTACATATTATTAGATTTTTATTATTAAAATGACATCAAGTAATCTATATATATATATATATATAATATATTAATATATATATTCTTATCACATATAAATCTTGAAATAAATTTCTATTTTAATATATTATGATAAATGATAAATATCATATTATTAAACTACTCTAATAAGAATTTACTATATTAATATTAATAAATGTATTAAAGAAATAAATATTAACTACTTAAAGTATATAAGATAAATATAACTTATTTAGTAATACGATATGTAAATTATTAATATATAAACTTACTGGTTGTTATTATATGTTAATATATATACTTGATATAGGTTCGTGAATCCGAGGCCAACCCTGCATTGTTCAGTTGCTCAATATAGTCATATGTATTTTTACTACAAAATACATTAGGTGAGTTTCATTTACTCCCTTTTTACTCTTTACACTTTTGGGCTGAGAATACATGCAAATGCTTTATTAAATATTTTACAATATTTATATGCGTGAGTTTCATTAATCCCTTTTTAAATGCTTTTGCAATATATATTTTTGGGACTGAGGATATATGCGCTGTTTTTATAATTGTTTTACGAAATAGACACAAGTAATTGAAACTACATTCTATGGTTGGATTATCTAATCGAATATGCCCTTTTTATATAGTCTGGTAATCTAAGAATTAGGGAACAGAAACCCTAATTGACGCGAACTCTAAAGATAGATCTATCGGGCCCAACAAGCCCCATCCAAAGTACCGGATGCTTTAGTACTTCGAAATTTATATCATGTCCGAAGGAGGATCCCGGAATGATGGGGATATTCTTATATGCATATTGTGAATGTCGGTTACCAGGTGTTCAACCCATATGAATGATATTTTTGTCTCTATGCATGGGACGTATGTTTATGAGAAATGGAAATATGAAATCTTGTAGTCTATTAAAATTATGAAATGATTATTTATGTTAAACTAATGAACTCACCAACCTTTTGGTTGACACTTTAAAGCATGTTTATTCTCAGGTATGAAAGAAGTCTTCCGCTGTACAATTGCTCATTTTAAAGATATTACTTGGAGTCATTCATGACATATTTCAAAAAACGTTGCATTCGAGTCGTTGAGTTCATCAAGATTATTATTAGGTCAATTATATTTGGATATATTATGAAATGGTATGCATGTCTGTCAACTGTCGATGTAAATGAAAGTTTATCTTTTAAAAACGAATGCAATGTTGGTAAAATGTATCATATAGAGGTCAAGTACCTCGCGATGTAATCAACTGTTGGGAATTGTTTATAATCGATATGGACTTCGTCCAGATGGATTAGGACGGGTCCTCACAGTTGGTATCAGAGCGGTGGTCTTAGCGAACCAGGTCTTTCAATAGTGAGTCTAATTGATAGTTTTTATATGCATTAGTGAGTCTGGACTTCGACCGTGTCTGCATGTCAAAAGTTTTGCTTATCATTTCTAGTTAGAAATCATCTGCTTATCATCCTTAGGATATTACCTGCTTATCATTCCTAGTCTAGACACATCTTACTGCAATGATTGCATGAATAGTGTATAGACAAAATTCGTATCTTAGCGTATCTGCTAATTCATATCTTAGCATATCTGCTACTGTAGACTTTGCCTGACAGCTTCCGTAGATTCCTTTATAACTTATGGGATTTTAGTATTATATATGCATATGTAAATTATGTATTGCAGGGTATTAATCTACATCCTATAATCTATTTCTTATCGAAAATCCTTCATCTGATCGTACGAGATAAATCCCTCAACCAGTTCGAGTCCCTCGGATTCCGACAACTATTTCGATAGTTATCTCGACAGTTATTCCAAATGGATAGTCATCTAAGCTCCGGAAACAACGTCACCAGAATGAAGCAACCAATCATCCATCCCCAATTCATCTGATAGATTTGTAGTCGACCTAATCAATGGAGACGAGAAGAAGGCGACCCTTTCCACCAACCAAATTCACCTTTTGACGAAGAACCTGAAACACTTACCGGTGAACCTATTAGAAACACCACTTTCACTCTCATTTCCCGAATATCTCACCACGAACATATCATATCTCATATTCTACACTTTATTCATTCACTTGTTCCTACCGACAATCATTCTGGAGTAATAAGCCAACGAGCTTCACGCACGAGTTGTAGCCTTGAAAAGTATGGTGCAAAATGTACCAGCTTCAGCAACATTACCGGCACCAACAATACCACCAACAACAATATCTGCATCCCACACCTCAATATCACAATCTGTTCCACGAACATCAACATCATACGCACCATGGACACCAAGGAGTACCAACAGCAATTAACAATGAAGTATTGGACCATAACTTCATTAATATTCTGCGAAGAATATGTGGATCATAATAGTTTTAGAGATTACTTATTCTAGCTCAAATCGAAATCAAATGAGTCTAATACTATATTGACTCATTAAATCCATGATTACATCTGAATAAAATATATATGTATATATATTTTCATAAAGATTGTGATTGAAAATTCTTTCGTACAAACTGTTAATGATGAAAATATTTTAACGGGTAGGTAATACCCGAGGAATACTTAAGTTTTCACATTAATAAGTTACACTGTACATTCTTCAATTTAGATTCAGCAGTCATTAACAACACTGCTCAAATTCACACATATACGTATCCGTTCACCAAAGAACAACTATTTTCATCCAAGTTCAATTTCATATTTGGATTTTGACCAATCAGAATCCAACAAGTGGCATAATGAAGAAAATGTTTGACGGAATAAAATTTGTTAGAAACAAACAAATTAACTATGAGAAATTTTGTTAAGAATCCACGCTAACAAAATCCTAGCTAACTGTTCCTAGCTAACTGTGGATTAATCAACTGAGGACTACCAACAGTGGATAATTAAAATGAATTAAAATATTGATTATAACATATGAAACTAAACAATACTTTAAGTTTGCCACTTGATTTCGTCTTAAACATCATTTGTATCTTCACGATTACATTCTGCGTTCAAACCTTTCATGATTCTTGGAAACACCTCAATCAATAGGATGAATCAACCACACTTCATTTACGAGAGAAAAGATTGATACATATAATTATGCACCTGAAAACACTCGGAACCTGTATAAACGTTTAACACGTATCTGTACTAGCTCCTTTGGCGTTATTATCACCGAAAATAACTTTGCAATCCTTTTTCAAATTAGCCAATTTTGTCACAGCTTCAACAAGTCAACTTCGACTTTTCGTCCGAAACAACCTTATTATAACTTTGATATATATGCGTGCTCAATTATTGTTACCGGAAAATCTTTTATATTCCATCATATTACCATCAGCGTTTAAGCATCTAAAAACACAATTCTCTTGAAATTACCTCGGATTGATAATCGATGATTCAGATACGGTAGCATTAAATGCAGAGGAAACAGTAAAATTGTAGATAGCCTAAATGGCCAAGAGTTTGATGATAACGAATGAAGTGTTGGGAACGCTCGATAGAAAATTTGGTACTGTAAAACGGATTGAGCTAACCATGAAGGAGACTAAAGACAAATACAAGGACCAAACCCTATATTCAAAGAATCCAGGTAATTCTGGATCCGCTGAAATCATTAGAGAATATCTTACTCCGAAGTCATGTTAAAATCTTGCGGAAAATTTTATTTCATCAACCTTCGAACTTAGAAACTCCAAAATATTATCATAAATATCTTCGATATTTCTGAGGATATTTTCATAAATATTCTTGTCCAAAATGATCTACCTCTTCATGCTTTCTGTATTCCATTATATTGAAAACTTCTGTAAAATCTAAGTATAAATTATGAACGAATTGTGGAGAAGTGTTGGGAATTGATGCATGAGTTAGTATAATATAATGCGCTTGGCCAACGTGATTATATTAGAGTAAGTCATGCTAAGTTTCTATTAGAACATGATAATTCACAGATCATAACGTCATCATGTGCCATGTTACATAACTCTTTCATTCTGCTTAACTTCTGAACATATCAAGAAAATATATCCTTGATAGTTATGTTCTCAGTGATTCTGGTAATTTGACAAATCAAATTGTGCTATTACGTTCTTTCTTGTTTAGAACATTAACTTCATCTGAAACTCCATACTTACGAATTCTGGACCATTACTCGCTTTACTAGAGGTCGAGAAGAAAATAAAAAGGCAAAGAGCTCCAAAATATAAAAGAAAATATAAAGCCCAATAACAACATGGAGGTCACAAACCGTGTATATCAAAGTTTATCGCAACATAAAGACACGGGAGAATTAAAAAAAAAAATTACTATAACCCCAAGGTAATAGTAGAAGTGAATAAAATCCACCGGTGGTAAATGAAAGAAAAGAATGATAGATATGAAAGTTAGGAGTATATCAAGGATCAGAACGGGATGGAGCATATTAATGAATGCTTTAAAATATGAATTGAGGAGAAAGAATAGAAGATGTGAGATATGGAAATAAGGAAACGAAAGGGGTGAAATTATAGTGAAATATCTGACAGAGCAATCAAGACAGATCATCGCATTTAATCAAAGAGGATCCTAATTTCCTTAATTATCGAAGAATCAAATCTTATTACGAAGATTTTCTCCAAATCTCTCGAATTTGGAAATCAATCCTATCTACGTCAAAAGATATGTAGAATCTATACCTATTCATTTCACTCTTCAGTGATAGCTTCACTTATACTCTTCACAAAATCAAATGGTTCTATCCATATTACTCAATGATGATAAAACTCTATTTATCAACTCATATTCGTCATGAAAACATTTTTATTGTTAACCATGACCACCTCACTCAAATTTCGGGACGAAATTTCTTTAACGGGTAGGTACTGTGATGACCCGGAAATTTTCGATCAAATTTAAACTTTAATCTTTATATATTTCCGACATGATAAGCAAAATCTGTAATATTGAGTCTCGAAAGTTTTGAAATCTATATTCATGTAATCAATTACCCTTTGACTATTACCGACGATTCACGAACTATTACATATAAATAAATAAATACATATATATTTAAATATATAAATATATATAATACTTTGAAATATAGTTGATTTAATATATGGTTTAAATTATAAAATAATATAAGAGATAATAAAATTTATTATATAAAATAGATCTATATATATTCATAAAAAGTATATTAAATATATTTTGTGATTTAGAAGTTATTTAGTAAACAACGGTAACGCTCAATTGTAAATTCGATTAATAGTAAACGAGTTAAAAAGGAACTTATTTGATTTTAAAATAAACGGTGATACGAAAATGAGTTATATAAGTTATAGGCTTATTAAAAGTATATTGATGATTTAATTATTTAATTTTAACACTTTTTATATTTTACCCATAAATGAGAGAGACAGTTGATGTAATTTTTATTTATTAAATTAATGACTGAATTTTATACCATAATGACTAAAATAAATAAAGTTATTTAATTTAAAATTTTGGAATTTTTCTGTGAACTTTTATTCCGCCACTAATTATCAATGGGACACGAAATAGTAATCCGTGAAAACTGTCGGTAGAATATACAAACAAGAGACTGCTAGTGCACGTTCTTAAGTTCTGATATTTTAATATTTTATTATTAAATTATTCGTACTAGTTACAGTTTATGCATAAAACAACTATCAATTATTTGACAGCTCATTTATTACTGTTGTTGATGGGTAACATTCCTTATACATATATGTGCACATGCACTTACTTTAACACAAAAACATCTGTATCTTTTTAACTCAAAGACCACCCATTCTCCTTCTCTACTTCCTTCTTGTTTGTCCAAGAAACACCAAAGTCATCAACACCATAAAACCACCACAAGAAAACACCATCGGACTCCACTGAATCACCATCGAACCATAGTAAGCCTAACTCGAATACCGTCCCTACTTGTTCTTGCTTTCGGTCCATCCTCAAACCATCACTATAATCACAACTAGTTCCCATTCCTATTTCTTTTTTTTTCTGCTCGGTCCAACCTACAAACACAACCACGAAATTTTAAATGGATCATAATGCCTTGTTTATTCTTTTCTTTTGGTGGCCGACCATCATTAAGCATATAATCCCACAAGAACTTTAAAATTTCACATGCATTAAATAAAAACGAATTTGGCAAGGTGGGCCGTAAAAGTTGGTATAACGTGACTATTACTTTGTTTTTCTATTTTCTATTCTACTGCAAATAGAAACCTTACCCACTTAATGAATAACGATGGAAAAAGGGATGTTTTACGATGATGATTATGATATACAATGGCGTAGACGATGATGTTGCTCCTGTTGCGCTGTTGCTGCTACGACAGGTTTCTGTTTACAGCCACCTCATCTTGATCAAATTGCCATAATATGAGATTATATACACTAGTATATGACTTCGAAGCACCAATGTTTTTGTTCCTGTATATTAACTCGAGACCAAACTACCACCAAGTGCCATCACCCTCTCCATCAACCATCACACATCGCCACCACGTAATCACTCTCTCATCTCTCTCTTAATTTAAAACCACTTCTCTTCTATTGTTACAACACACATCCATTTAAGATCCATGTTTCTGTCGAATTAAGACAGCTGCAATCACAGCTATAATGCTGCTGTAACAGCCATATTTATTTTCTGTTCAGTTCGAACGTATCATACAAACCCTTGCCGCAGCTGCTCGTTTCTCTAATTTCTCTGTTGCAGCTTGTGAAGTTGTGAAAGTTTCCTTTGCACTCTAAACTTTCACAGCATTTTAAATATAAATAAGGTGATGATATTAATAAAGGCAAAGTGAGAGCCCTAGTACCTTTCTGTTATGGCCGACTATTATTAAACAACAACCCCCACTCACAATTTCTTTTTGTACGATTGATCATCACCCTAAATTCAATTAAACTGTCGGTAGATTTTATTTAAGCATGAGCCGTATTATTTATTTGATAATGGGGCCAAAATCTTTGGTGCACAATTGAAAAAAAAAATTAAATAAACGAAATGGGTTTTGGCCGAGAGCCTGTTAGGTTAGTTGTTGGGCTGCCATGATCCCTTGTTTAGCTGGGCCGAGATCCGATTATTGTGAGGGGCTGCTACTCGTTTTGTCTCCCTAGTTTCTGCGGTTCCACATATATGAACCAACCAAGATTCGTAATGAATGATGGTGATGAAAAATAAGGATATATACGCGTTATAGTTATTCTTCATTTCCTTATAGAATCGCGTTGAGGTTTAGAAGATATTTAAATATGGTTAGGGTAATGATAATCAATATAAAATAATGATAATATTAAGGGTATGATGAGTTGATTATGCTAAGGAAAAATGATGATTACATATTGATGATGTACGGTTATTTTATGAAAATGGTAATTAAACGAATTTGATGATGGCTATGGTGGTGGAAGTGATCATGGTTATGGCAAAGGAAGTTATGATGATAATTATAATTAGAGGATAATGGTTAAATTAGGAAGTTAAAAAGATACCAGAATAATACGGGTTAAAAATGATGGATTTCAATACATAAACAAAGTCACAAACCCATTTTGTTACATATAAATTCGTGTGTATATGTATATATAAAGCGGAAGCAATTTCAAGTTTATGCATGTAAAGTTTAACCCTTTAAATTTGAAATCCATTAAAGATCTAGTCTTGAAAATACACTTAAATGTAAATAGAGCTAGTTAGATGTTTATACCTACTCCAAAATGGAGGTGAAGAACTAGGATGAAGAAGATGATGTAGATGAAGAAAACTTCTAACTTGAAGCCTCAAATCTTTGATACCCACAAGCAATAATCAACACCCAAGACTTGGTTAGGATTTTAGACACTTAATTACTTGCAAAAATCAACCAAGAATCCCTTGAAGAAAGGAGAGGAAATTGCAAATATTATTTTCAAAATGCTAGAGTCAAAGAGTGTGTTAAAGTTGCACCAATGCATGTGTATTAGTCATAATTATATGGAGTAATCAAGGAAGGGTGGTTGGCACCTAGGAGCCTTCAAAAAAATGGCCCCCCACCCCTTCCATTTATTTTATATTTTATTACATATTTATAAAACATACATGCATTTAGTTGTAAGTATTTTATTTTATAAGCCTTTTATAAAATAAAATGCAACACACATATGTTACATACACTTTATATTATTTATAACCTATATAAATAATATACAACATGTAGTAACTTATAATTATCCAAATAATTATATCTAGCATTTATTTTAGAAAACCAATTTCTAAAATTCAAGTGTCGTGTATTTGCTTTAATGATCCGATTGTCAAAACAAATACATAAAGTGTTGATAGCTTGTTATTGGGTATGACCCGACTTGGATCACAACATGTAAGCCACATTAATTTATTATGTCTCTCGGGCACAAGAAAATCCTTCAATCTCCCACTTGCACGAGAAACATAAGGAATTAATGCAAGTGACAGATACCACCTAACGACCGTCCATCACCCCCAACATGTTATGACTTAGTGCCATTCAATAACATCATCCCTTTCGAGTTTCCATTTCGAATATGATTTAGGTGAATCTTTCAATATATCCTTTTGCCCTAGATGTCATGTTAAATCCAAGAGACATAGAATGATCACTCTCTTATAGATTTAACTTTGTCAGGCCTTAGACATCTGACTCTCAACGAATAAGAGGGACAAATTCCATCTTGACTACATACGTCCTAGACATTACACTTCGTACCATACCTGAAACCTCCCTTATGTACTACCATGTTTCAGAATAGCGAAGGAAAGAATCAAGGCACAATATTCGGTGAATATCTGAACCCAATATGTGTCTCAGGTCAGAGGATATAATGATATTCTCCTTTACTCAAGATTACATGTGATCAACCACAAAGGTTCCATATAGTAATCTTGAGAGCGGGTCTTCCAATATTTGTGTCCCACAAATATCTATGAACCTTGGTTGCAACCTTGCCCTACATTCACCATTTGAATGTTAACCAATCCAAGTTCATAATAGTCTAGACCTCACACTTGTTCCCACAAATGTGATCAACTACGGAATTTAGAATAATAATTTATTCATGGATAAAATATGCTAAATTGGAACATGACTCATAATTTAAATTAATACCATAATTATATTAATGAGTTTGAACTAATTCGTTCCGTTACAATACATAAAGTAGATCAATTCCAATCACTAGAATGTCGAAGCCCTAATGCACAAACATGTCCCTCATGTTTTGGCCCATGTAAAAGCTTCGTGAGTGGATCCGCAACATTTTGATCTGTGTGAACTTTGTGAATACATATCTTTCCCTTTTCAACCTCATCCCTAATGTAGTTGAATCTCCGCTCAATGTGACGAGTCTTTTGATGAGCACGAGGTTCCTTGATTTGAGCAATCGCACCCTCGTTGTCACAAAAGATCTCAAGAGGGTCCTGAATGGAAGGGACCACTCCTAAGTCGTCGATGAATTTCTTCATCCATGCAGCTTCCTGAGCTGCCAATGAGGCGGCAATGTACTCCGACTCTGTAGTGGATAACGCAACAACTTCCTGTTTCGCACTCTTCCAAGAGACCGCACCACCATTTAACATGAATACATAACCGGATTGTGACCGAGAGTCATCTCGATCAGTTTGGAAACTCGCGTCCACGTAACCTTTTACAACGAGTTCCTCCTCACCAGACCCATATATTAGAAACATATCCTTAGTCCTTCTAAGGTATTTCAATATACATTTAACCGCAGTCCAATGACTATTTCCTGGGTTATTCTGGTATCTACTTGTCAAGCTTAGAGCGCATGACACATCCGGTCTAGTACATATCATTGCATACATGATAGACCCAATAGCAGATGCGTATGGGACTTTCTTCATTCTCTCTTGTTCATCTTTCGTGGTAGGACACTGAGATGAACTGAGAACGGTTCCTCTTTGAATAGGTACCAAACCTTTCTTAGAGTTTTCCATCTTGAACCTTTTCAAGACCTTATCAATGTATGTACTTTGACTTAAGCCTATCAATCTCTTGGATCTATTCCTATAGATTCCAATCCCCAATATATATTGTGCTTCTCCAAGATCCTTAATGGAGAAGCAACTTTTTAACCAAGTTTTGACCTCTTGCATTGTGGTTATATCATTCCCAAATAATAATACGTCATCCACATATAGCACAAGGAACATTATGGAGCTCCCACTAGCCTTCTTGTATACACAAGCTTCATCACCATTTTTAATAAAGCCAAATTTCTTTGCCTCTTCATTAAAACGATGATTCCACATTCTCGATGCTTGTTTCAACCCATAGATTGATTTCTTTAACTTGCATACTTTTTTAGGATTTTTCGGATCGACAAAACCTTCGGGCTGTGCCATATAGACATCTTCCTCAAGATATCCATTTAGGAAAGCGGTTTTGACATCCATTTGCCAAATTTCGTAATCATAATGAGCAGCGATGGCAAATAATATCCTAATAGACTTTAGCATTGCCACAGGCGAGAAGGTCTCATCATAGTCAACCCCTTGAGTTTGAGTGAAACCCTTTGCTACAAGTCTAGCTTTGTATGTATCCAAGTTTCCATGTATGTCGGTTTTCATCTTGAAAATCCACTTGCAATCAACTAGCTTAGAGCTAGGAGGTTGCTCAACAAGTTCCCAAACTTGGTTTTCATACATGGATTGCATCTCGGCGTTCATGGCTTCCTGCCATTTATCTTTATCTATCCTTGATAAAGCATCTTTGTAGTTTGTCGGTTCATCCAAATCAACCGTATAGCAACCATCCACGAGAAACCCATATCTCTCGGGAGGATTACTAATCCTACTAGATCTTCGAACGTCTTGTGTACCTTGATCATCCACTTGATCATTTTCAGCATCCTCATGTTGAGTGCTAGTGTCAACCAATTGTGTATCATCGGCTTGATCTTGTACCTCTACAAGATCTATTTTTCTTTCACCATCACCTTCCATAAGGAACTTGGTTTCAAGGAATTCCGCTTTCCGAGCTACAAATACCGTTTGCTCGGATGGATCATAGAAGTAATATCCCATGTCATCTTTGGGATATCCTATGAAGATACACTTTGTGGATCGAGCATGTAGCTTATTTGCTACATAACGCTTAGGATAAGCTTCACATCCCCATACTTTCAAGTATGAAAGAGAAGGAGGTTTTTCAAACCACATCTCATGAGGAGTTCGTTCCACTTTCTTGGTTGGGGCCATATTTAAAATACGAGCCGCGGAGCTTAGACAATAACCCCAAAATGATAGAGGTAACGAGCTTCTAGCCATCATAGATCGAACCATATCCATTAGGGTTCGGTTCCTCCTTTCGGATACTCCATTAAGTTGGGGTGTTCCGGGTGGAGTAAGTTGTGAGATGATCCCACAACTCCTAAGATGATCTTGGAAGGCATCGCTTAGGTATTCACCTCCTCTATCGGTACGAAGTACCTTGATTGTCCTATTGAGTTGATTTTGTACTTCGTTTTGATATTCTTTGAATGCTTTAAACGTTTCGTCCTTGTGTCTTAGTAAATAGACATATCCGAAATGACTAAAGTCATCAATGAAAGTAACAAAGTATCTTTCACCATTCCTAGTTATGGGTTTAAAGGGTCCACATACATCCGAATGTATTAAACCCAATAAAACTTTAGCCCTTTCATGAGTGCCTTTGAAAGGTGCTTTAGTCATCTTGCCTTGTAAACAAGATTCACATACATCAAACGAATCCATTTCATTTGATTTCAAAAGTCCATTCCTTTGAAGTGTATGCATTCGGTTCTTGTTTATATGTCCAAGGCGACAATGCCATAAATAGGAATCACTCAAATCCCTTTTGAGTTTCTTGGTGCTAGTATGGTATATTGAGCTATTAGATGATGCATCATCATGAACCAATTCATAAATTCCATTTGAAGGCGTAGCCTTGAAATAGAATATATCATCTTTAGAAAAATGGATATCATTATCAATAAAATTAACATTGAAACCACATTGTCTTAAGCGAGAAATAGAAATAATGTTTCGACATAAATCCGGTGCATACAAAACATTTTCTAAAATAAGCTCCAATCCACTTGGAAGCTTCAAAACAAATTCTCCTTGAGCTTTAACATGCACCTTTGCACCATTGCCCATATAGAGACTTGATGTTCCCGCTTTATGATCACTTCTTTTGAACCCCTGCAAAGAATTGCAAATATGAGTTCCACATCCCGTGTCTAATACCCATGTATTAGAAGAAGTAATACTAAGCTCTATATATACCATATATATATTACCTGAGGTTTGCCCTGCATCCCTCTTGTCCTTCAACTCTTTAAGATAGACCGGACAGTTTCGTTTCCAATGACCCATCTCACCGCAACCGAAACATGGGTCTTCCTTGGGGTTTGCCTTCTCGGCTACCTTTTGCTTCTTGGCCTTGTTGATGGTTGGGGTAACCATCTTCCCCTTCCCTTTGCCTTGATGGACGGGTCCTTTTCTCTTAGCCACCTTTGGCTTAGAGGTGTTACCTTTAGACCCACCTTGATCGATTGCTAACACGGGTAAAGCTCTTTTACCCATGCTTGTTTCCGCCGTCCTAAGCATACCATGAAGCTCACCTATGCTCTTATCCATCCCATTCATGTTGTAATTAATTACAAATTGATCAAACCTCTTTGATAGGGAGTTAAGGATAAGATCGGTGGCTAACTCATTAGATATGTTAAGGTTGAGACGGTTAGCACGATCGATAAGGCTTTTCATCTTAAGTACATAAGATGAAACCGATTGGGATTCGTCCATACGACAAGCATGAAGCGCCCGAACCGTTTCGAAACGCTCAACACGTGCTTGTTGGAGAAACATCTCCTTCAATTGTGTTATCATGTCGTAAGCGCTATGATGCTCGAAATCCTTTTGGAGTTCGGGTATCATAGTCCCAAGCATTAAGCATGAGACTTGAAGGGAGTCGTGGCAATACTTATCGTAAGAGGCCATTGCCTCCACATCACTCTCATCCGGTTGGTCGGGAATGGGGTCCTCAATCACATACATTTTATCCTCTTGTTTGAGGACAATCCGAAGATTGCGGAACCAATCCATAAAATTTGTATGGTTGAGTTTGTCTTTCTCGAGGAGACACCGTAACGATAGGTTGTTAAAGTTAAGTGGTGCGTTGTTCATGTTGTTGTTGTTATTAGCGGCCATCTACAAAATTCAACAAAGTTCTTTTAAGTATCGATTTGGATTTAATAAACAATACCCTTTTAATTTGTTTTATTAAATATTAGAATCCAACGGTAAATCAAATTTCGGTTAGGTGACCTTTATCCCGTCATTTGATTTAGCTAGGTAGTCATAATGACAATTGCAATCCTTTTGCAACTTCTAAGTTATGGGATCATGCAATCCTTTTGCATGGCATATTAATCCCATCAACGCCTATTTGTTCCTCATGCTTCGGTGACCCTAAGTTCATGATTCCCAAATCAAGTCGTCCTACTTGTGTAGACATGTAGACTTAACATACAAGTGGTTAGGTGACCTTTATCCCACAAGCATGCAAAGTGTACTTTATTCATATTAGTTCACTCATGACGGTTAGGTGACCTTTATCCCATCATGAGATTCCTAATATGTCTAAGTGTTTCCACAAAAGGATGGCGTTTAACTTGTTTATCTTGTATTAGTAAAGGGATTTTAGGTTTTCTACATTCTAGTTTAGAAAACAAAGTGCTATACACCAACATGCATTTGGTGTGTAGTATGTTTATGAAAAACCCATTTTCATGTGCCTTTTAGTAACCAATTACTAGTTTTAACCATTTCATTACCTTTTTAAATAAACCATTTTATTCAAGTCTAATAACCAATTATTAGTGTCATTTTGTTATGTTTTATTATAACCATTTTATAATGTATTATGCAAGTGTAATCATGTGATGATCTTGTAGCAACCAAACATACAAACATACACAAACATGCATAGCAAAGTGTTCACAATCAAGAGCCATTTTGGTAGACATTTGTTTAGCCAATAAACAAATGTCACCTAAGGGGTTAAACCAAAGTAAGAGATTTTACCAAAATCTCCCACTTAATCTTGTAATCTTCAAAACTTCATCTTGTAATCTTCTTCATGAATCTTCACTTTCATTTTACAAAATCATATCCTAATACAATTTTTCTAGAAAATGAAATAACAACCTATTCTATTTTACAAACCAAAATAGAACAAATTACATACAAAATACAAGATTAATTACAACTTTTACAAACCAAAATTACAAAATAATTACAAGCCATATGAATGAATATTACACCCATGAATAATCACCAAATCAATCAACCAAACAAACACATGGCCTAGGCTCGATTGTGAACAACAACATAACATCAAACATGGCCAAAACTTGAAATCCCAAACCCATTTTTGGGACCAAATATTTCGGCCATCACCATACACCCACCAAAACTCAATATTTTTACATTCTACTTTCATGCATGTTGGTAGATTGTAAAGAAAGTGAGTTTACTAGCCAAAAACAAGAAGCATATTAACAAGACTTTGGCTCTAGATACCATTGATGGATTTCAATACATAAACAAAGTCACAAACCCATTTTGTTACATATAAATTCGTGTGTATATGTATATATAAAGCGGAAGCAATTTCAAGTTTATGCATGTAAAGTTTAACCCTTTAAATTTGAAATCCATTAAAGATCTAGTCTTGAAAATACACTTAAATGTAAATAGAGCTAGTTAGATGTTTATACCTACTCCAAAATGGAGGTGAAGAACTAGGATGAAGAAGATGATGTAGATGAAGAAAACTTCTAACTTGAAGCCTCAAATCTTTGATACCCACAAGCAATAATCAACACCCAAGACTTGGTTAGGATTTTAGACACTTAATTACTTGCAAAAATCAACCAAGAATCCCTTGAAGAAAGGAGAGGAAATTGCAAATATTATTTTCAAAATGCTAGAGTCAAAGAGTGTGTTAAAGTTGCACCAATGCATGTGTATTAGTCATAATTATATGGAGTAATCAAGGAAGGGTGGTTGGCACCTAGGAGCCTTCAAAAAAATGGCCCCCCACCCCTTCCATTTATTTTATATTTTATTACATATTTATAAAACATACATGCATTTAGTTGTAAGTATTTTATTTTATAAGCCTTTTATAAAATAAAATGCAACACACATATGTTACATACATTTTATATTATTTATAACCTATATAAATAATATACAACATGTAGTAACTTATAATTATCCAAATAATTATATCTAGCATTTATTTTAGAAAACCAATTTCTAAAATTCAAGTGTCGTGTATTTGCTTTAATGATCCGATTGTCAAAACAAATACATAAAGTGTTGATAGCTTGTTATTGGGTATGACCCGACTTGGATCACAACATGTAAGCCACATTAATTTATTATGTCTCTCGGGCACAAGAAAATCCTTCAAAAAAGAGATTAGGCTCTAGATTAAATCAGAAAAGAATGAATGGAGGAGTGGTTAGAAGGAGTGTTGGTTAAACGAGAGGTCGCGGGTTCGAACCCAGTTTGTGGCGTTTTCTTTTTAGAAAGAGTTTTGAGGTAGTTCTCTTCATTAAATTTATTATTATTATTATTATTATTATTATTATTATTATTATTATTATTATTATTATTATTATTATTATTATTATCATTATTATTAGGTAGATATTATTATTATTAAGTTTATTAATATTATTATTATCATTCCTATTAAAATTATCGTCTTCAAAAGTATTATTTTTTTATTATCACTATTATTTTTATCATTATCATTATTATTATTATTATTATTGTTATTATTATCACAATTATTGTTATTATTACAAATAAATATTATTTTATAAAAGTACATTATAAATATATTAATATTACATATTATTAGATTTTTATTATTAAAATGACATCAAGTAATCTATATATATATATATATATATATATATATATATATATATATATATATAATATATTAATATATATATTCTTATCACATATAAATCTTGAAATAAATTTCTATTTTAATATATTATGATAAATGATAAATATCATATTATTAAACTACTCTAATAAGAATTTACTATATTAATATTAATAAATGTATTAAAGATATAAATATTAACTACTTAAAGTATATAAGATAAATATAACTTATTTAGTAATACGATATGTAAATTATTAATATATAAACTTACTGGTTGTTATTATATGTTAATATATATACTTGATATAGGTTCGTGAATCCGAGGCCAACCCTGCATTGTTCAGTTGTTCAATATAGTCATATGTATTTTTACTACAAAATACATTAGGTGAGTTTCATTTACTCCCTTTTTACTCTTTACACTTTTGGGCTGAGAATACATGCAAATGCTTTATTAAATGTTTTACAATATTTATATGCGTGAGTTTCATTAATCCCTTTTTAAATGCTTTTGCAATATATATTTTGGGACTGAGGATACATGCAATGTTTTTATAATTGTTTTACGAAATAGACACAAGTAATTGAAACTACATTCTATGGTTGGATTATCTAATCGAATATGCCCTTTTTATATAGTCTGGTAATCTAAGAATTAGGGAACAGAAACCCTAATTGACGCGAACTCTAAAGATAGATCTATCGGGCCCAACAAGCCCCATCCAAAGTACCGGATGCTTTAGTACTTCGAAATTTATATCATGTCCGAAGGAGGATCCCGGAATGATGGGGATATTCTTATATGCATATTGTGAATGTCGGTTACCAGGTGTTCAACCCACATGAATGATATTTTTGTCTCTATGCATGGGACGTATGTTTATGAGAAATGGAAATATGAAATCTTGTGGTCTATTAAAATTATGAAATGATTATTTATGTTAAACTAATGAACTCACCAACCTTTTGGTTGACACTTTAAAGCATGTTTATTCTCAGGTATGAAAGAAGTCTTCCACTGTACAATTGCTCATTTTAAAGATATTACTTGGAGTCATTCATGACATATTTCAAAAAACGTTGCATTCGAGTCGTTGAGTTCATCAAGATTATTATTAGGTCAATTATATTTGGATATATTATGAAATGGTATGCATGTCTGTCAACCGTCGATGTAAATGAAAGTTTGTCTTTTAAAAACGAATGCAATGTTGGTAAAATGTATCATATAGAGGTCAAGTACCTCGCGATGTAATCAACTGTTGGGAATTGTTTATAATCGATATGGACTTCGTCCGGATGGATTAGGACGGGTCCTCACATCCATTCTATAAATTAATAAATAACTTGTGTAAAATTGTATCGTATTTAATAGTTTTTCCTAATAAATATATAACTATTTCCTAGTACGCCTCGCACACATCATACACCATGTCCACTTCTGTTCTCCATGAATATATTCTCTTAAACCTTATGAAGTGATGTTGGAATGGAGGTATGAGTTAATGTAATATAATGATGCAACATAGTTATTGTTGGGATTTAACAAGTTCATAATATACTTAAAACATTTGAAGATTAAACATAGCGGAAGTGTATATATTACCATTTTAAAACTTTCCAATCTTTAACCATTTAAAGTTAAATACCAATTAGGATCAAGTTATGAAATATACTTACAAACCACAAGCAAGAAAAGAGTTTATACCTACTCCAAGCTTGTTGGTAAGTTATGAAGATGATGATGATGAATGGAGCTCCAAAAGAATGAAACCTCAAGTTGCTATACCCCAAACTTGTGCACCAACACACTACCTTTTGGTTAGGATTTAATTAACACTTGAAATTAGATTGCAAAATAAATTTGAGAACCCTCTTTTGCTCTCCAAACCCCACGGCCAACAGCAGCAAAATGGGGAGAGTTTTTGCAATTTTTTTGATGTGTAGTTGCATGTGTGTGTTTCAAAGAGTCAAGGAACATCTATATTGATTAAAGGAAAAACATGACCAAAAGGAATGGAATCTCTAGCATGTGTGCTCACAACTCCAAGGCCACTTCCAATTTTTTTTATATAAAATGGTTTTATAAAATTTGATTTTATAAAATTAGATTTTATAAAATACATTTTATAAACTTCCATTTTATTTGTTATGTATACTTTCTTTATAAAACCTATTTTATAAAATGTAACATAACTTAATTATTCAACCTATAAATAATTAAATCCATATCATATAAATTATTCCATAATTTATATACACATCAAGTGTTATTCTTTTAGAAACCTTTTCTTAAAATTCAAGTGTCGCGTATTTTAATCAACGATCTAATTGCTACGATCAAATTCGAATAAGGTGTCGGTAAGCTTGTTATTGGGTATGACCCGACTTGGATCAAAACATATTAGCCACATTAATTTAATATGCCTCTCGGGCATACGAAATACCTTCAATCTCCCACTTGCACGAAAACATAAGAAATTAATGCAAAATTGACTGCATTTCGAGGAGCAAAATTGATTTCATACTCCCCTAACTCGATGGCCCATTTTGCTAAATGGCTAGATGATTCTGGACACCGGAGTATTTGCTTCAATGGTTGATCAGTTAACACTAAAATGGGATGACCTTGAAAATATCTTCGTAAACGTCGTGCAGTATGCACAAGGGAATAAACCATGCGGTGAAGTGGTGGATAATTTGTTTCACTATGCTGCAACACTTTGTCAACAAAATATATAGGCATTTGCATGCCGTTCCGTTCTGCGATTAGGACAGAACTTATTGCTTCCTTTGAGACAGCTAAGTACAAAATTAGGGTTTCCCCCTCTTTTGGTGCTGTTAATGTAGGCAATGTTTTTAGTAACTGCTTGACCTCTTGGAATGCATTTTCGGCTTCCGCCGTCCAGACAAAATCTTTTTTATTTAAACAGCCCTTTAACACCTTCATGAATGGAAGCGACTTTTCAGCTGCTCTGGACAAGAATCTTGTTAATGCTGCTAGACATCCATGTAACCATTGAACATATTTCTAGCTAGTTGGTGACTTCATATCTTCAATTGCTTGAATTTTCTTAGGATTAGCTTTAATACCACGTTCTGTGACAATATGACCTAAGAATTTTCCCTCTTCTACACCAAACGTGCACTTCTTAGGATTTAGTTTCATGTTAATTTTTCGCAAAGATGCAAAAGTTTCCTGTATATCTCGTAACATCTTTTCTTCGGTATGACTTTTGATGAAAATGTCGTCAACATAAGCTTCTAAGTTTCGCCCAATTTGATCCTTAAACGCCATATCAATAAGTCATTGATATGTTGCTCCTGCATTCTTCAAACCAAAAGGCATTTTCATGTAACAGAAAATGCCTTCCGTCGTGTGAAAAGCCATTTTGTCTTCATCTTTTAAAGCCATTGGGATTTGATGATATCCCTTAGCTGCATCTAGGAAACTGATAATGCTAAAAACGAACATATATTTCATAGCATTATCCCTCAAGAAAGACAAGCTTTTAGTTGCAATTGTTCTATTTACAAGTGATATTCGTTTAAATAATAAAAGGCGAAGACAAAGACAGATTCGACGAATTGAAGACGCAAACGACCAAAAAGATCAAAAGTACAAAATACAATCAAAGTGGTTCCAATTATTGATAAGAAACGTCTCAAAATTACAAGAGTACAAGAAGCGAAACGCAAAATACAAGATATTAAATTGTACGCAAGGACGTTCGAAAATCCGGAACTAGGACCAAAGTCAACTCTCAACGCACGACGCAACGGACTAAAAATTATGAGTCAACTATGCACATGAATATAATATAATATATAATTAATTCTTAAAAATAATATATATATTATATTATATATAAAACATCGACAAACAAGAAAACAAAGAATTGTGAGCTGTTACCTACCACCATGCGATCGCATGGCTTGGAGGCACAAAAGCCATGCGATCGCATGGCCCTGAAATCCAGGCCTGGTCCTATAAAGTTCGCGAGTTTTGGACGAAATTTAACATCTTTTTCTTCTTTCTCTCATACGTAAGATATATATATATATATATATATATATATATATATATATTATAATTTTAATTTTAATTTTAAATTCTAATAATAAGGGTATGTTAGCGAATGTGGTAAGGGTGTAAGTCGAAATTCTGTCCGTGTAACGCTACGCTATTTTTAATCACTGTAAGTTATGGTTAATGTTATTTTTAAATTAATGTCTCGTAGCTAAGTTATTATTATGCTTATTTAAGCCGAAGTAATCATGATGTTGGGCTAAAAATATTAAAATTGGGTAATTGGGCTTTGTACCATAATTGGGGTTTAGACAAAAGAACGACACTTGTGGAAATTAGACTATGGGCTATTAATGGGCTTTATATTTGTTTAACTAAATGATAGTTTGTTAATTTTAATATAAAGATTTACAATTGTACGTACCTAGAAATAACTATATACACTCGATCGGACACGATGGGCGGGATATTTATATGTACGAATAATCGTTCATTTAACCGGACACAGGAATGGATTAATAGCTAATAGACTTATTAAAACATGGGTGAAATTATGTACAAGGACACTTGGCATAATTGATAACAAAGTATTAAAACCTTGGGTTACACGCAGTCGATAACCTGGTGTAATTATTAAACAAATTATTAAAACGTGTTACAGTTTAAGTCCCCAATTAGTTGGAATATTTGACTTCGGATATAAGGATAATTTGACGAGGACACTCGCACTTTATATTTATGACTGATGGACTGTTATGGATAAAAACCAGACGGACATATTAAATAATCCAGGACAAAGGACAGTTAACCCATGGGAATAAACTAAAAATCAACACGTCAAACATCATGATTACGGAAGTTTAAATAAGCATAATTCCTTTATTTTCATATTTAATTGCACTTCTAATTATCGCACTTTTATTTATTATCATTGTATTTAATTGCACTTTTAATTATAGTACTCTTTAATTATCGCAATTTTATTTTATCGCACTTTTATTTATCGCAATTTCATTATCGTTATTTACTTAACGCTTTAAATTAAGTTATATTTATTTTTAATATTTTACATTAGGTTTTAACTGCGACTAAAGTTTTAAAAATCGACAAACCGGTCATTAAACGGTAAAAACCCCCTTTTTATAATAATAATATTACTTATATATATTTGTATTTTTATAAGTTAAACTAATATAGCGTTAAGCCTTGTTTAAGTGTATCCCTGTGGAACGAACCGGACTTACTAAAAACTACACTACTGTACGATTAGGTACACTGCCTATAAGTGTTGTAGCAAGGTTTAGGTATATCCATTCTATAAATAAATAAATATCTTGTGTAAAATTGTATCGTATTTAATAGTATTTCGTTGTAAAAATAATACTATTTCCTAGTACACCTCGTACACATCAGAAACATTTGAATCGATATCCTGCCAATGATTCAACCTTCCAATCAATTTCAGGTAAAGGATAATTATCCTTTGGACATGCTTTATTGATATCCGTGAAATCCAAATACATCCGCCATGAGTTGTCCGGCTTCCTAAACATAACTGGATTGGCTACCCATGTCTGATATTTGACCTCTCGCAAGATCCCAGCATCCACCAAACTTCGCACCTCATCACGTAGGAATTTGCTTCTTTCTGGCGCCATGCCACGCTTTTTCTGACAAACAGGATGTATGTTGGGATTCACGTTTAGCCTATGCTCTGCAATTTCCCTTGGAACACCGGTCATATCAGATGGTTGCCATGCAAAAACATCTAAATTTGTTGTCAAAATGTTATATAATTTTTCTTTACATTCGGCGGACAACGTGTGCCCAATTATGATTTTTTGATCTGGAAATTTAAGATTCGGTGAAATTGACCCATCATCGTGTATGATTGGCTTAATTACTGCCTTTATTACTTGAGAACACTCAATTGACCTCTGCCGTTCTGCATATAACGTTGCTACTCCACCTGGCGTTGGAAACTTCATCATACCATGTACAGTTGATGTTACAGCTCCAAAAGTCATTAAAGCAGTTCTTCCCAAAATTATGTTGTACTGTGAATTTGCTTTAACCACCAAGAACTCAATGTTGGTTGTGCATCTTAGGGGTGGCTTGCCCAAGGTTACTTCAACCAGAATACTTCCTTCAGACCAGGATGGCTCACTTGTAAAACTTGCTAACGGCACATATGTTTCCTTCATTTTTTCTTGTACATCTTTGGGTAGCTGTATGAAGCAATGTTCATACATAATGTCTGCTCCAGCTCCTGTGTCAGTGTAAATGTTGCGTATTAAACAATTAGCAACTCGCGCTTCTATAAACACTGGACCATCGGATGGATTTGTGTTACGCATAGAAGGAAATGATATTAATTGCTCTTCCCAATCTTCTAACACTTATGCCTTCCTCCATTGTCCAGCTTTCCATGGATGTATCATGCCCACTTTTATGAGTATGAATTCGTTATCCTCGCCGTCTTTATCAGTGTTGGTGAGATGATTCTTCTTAATAATGGATGGCGCCATTGTTAACACCTATTTCCTTATGAGGTAAGGCTTAGTGCGTCAACAAGATACTAGAAGTTATCTAGCTTTAGGAGGGCGAAATGTTTCCGATTGATTTTTACCCTTGGGAAATTATCCCTGCAGACCCGGTTCACAAGTGTAGAAACTTGTGGGGTGGCTTAATCAATCTGTCGTCCATAGAGCGTAAAAATGCTAGCCGGATGACTTCTAGTGAGAGAAAGTAGAGAGAGAAAGAGAAGTGAAGTCTCAGCTCTCAAAATTGTCAGAATGTCTGAACTGTGTAAAATGACGACCCAAGGGGTCTATTTATAGTGCCAGATCCACAAGATTGCTCGGGGACACGTGTCAGATGATGATACGTTTTGTTATTCGTGATCCGAAATTTATGCTGAAGGTGGCGTTCTCTGGCCAGGGCTTACGCGCTAGGCGGCCTTCAGGGCTTACGCATGATGGAGCAACCTGTACAGCGGAGAACGCTGATGGATAACTCCACAAAAATGTTGTTCCAGCCTTCCTGATGCTACTTTTATGCAACCATTCCGCTTTTTATGCTTGTATACGATAGGATACACCATTACTCATAATCATAATGAGCAGCAATGGAAAATAATATCTTGATAGACTTTAGCATTGCCACAGGTGAAAAGGTTTCATCATAGTCAATCCCTTGAGTTTGAGTGAAACCTTTTGCTACAAGTCTAGCTTTATATGTATTCAAGTTTTCCATGCATGTCGGGTTTGATCTTGAAAATCCATTTACAATCAACTAATCTAGAGTTAGTTGGTTGTAAAACAAGTTCCTAAACTTGGTTGTCATACATGGATTGCATCTCAGAGTTCATGGCTTCAAGCCATTTATCTTTATCAACCCGTGATAAAACATCTTGATAGTTGGTTGGTTCATCCAAATCAACCACATAGCAATCATCCATGAGAAATCCATATCTCTCGGGAAAATTACTAATCCTATCAGATCTACGAACGTTTTGTATACTTTGATCATCCATTTGATCATTCTCAACATTTTCATGTTGAGTGCTAGTGTCAACCAATTGTGTATCATCTACTTGATCTTGAACCTCTTCAAGATCTATCTTCCTTTCACTATTACCTTCCATTAGGAACTTAGTTTCAAGGAATTCCGCCTTCCGAGCAATAAATACATTTTGCTCGGATGGATCATAGAAATAGTATCCCATATTATCCTTGGGATATCCTATGCAAATACACTTCGTAGATCGAGCATTCAGCTTATTAGTAACGAAGCGCTTAGGATAAGCTTCACATCCCCATACCTTTAAGTATGATAGAGATGGAGGTTTTCCAAACCACATCTCATGAGGAGTTCCTTCCACTTTCTTGGTTGGGGCCATATTTAGAATACGAGCCGTGGAGCATAGACAATAACCCCAAAATGATAGAGGTAACGAGCTTCTAGCCATCATAGATCGAACCATATCCATTAGGGTTCGGTTCCTCCTTTCAGATACTCCATTAAGCTTGGGTGTCCCGGGTGGAGTAAGTTGTGAGATAATCCCACAACTTTTAAGATGATCCTGGAAAGCATCGCTTAGGTATTCACCTCCTGTATCGGTATGAAGTACCTTGATTGTTTTGTTGAGTTGATTTTGTACTTCATTTTGATATTCTTTGAATGCTTCAAAAGTTTCGTCCTTGTGTCTCAACAAGTAGACATATCCGAAACGACTGAAGTCATCAATGAAAGTAACGGAGTATCTTTCACCATTCCTAGTCATGGGCTTGAAGGGTCTACATACATCCGAATGTATTAATCCCAATAAGTCTTTAGCCCTCTCATAGGTCCCTTTGAAAGGTGCTTTAGTCATTTTGCCTTGTAAACAAGATTCACATACATCAAACGAGTCTAGCTCATTTGATTTCAATAGACCATTCTTTTGAAGTGTATGCATTCGATTCTTGTTTATGTGACCAAGGCGACAATGCCATAAGTAGGAATCACTCAAATTTCTTTTGAGTTTCTTGGTGTTTGCATGGAATATTGAGCTATTGAATGATGTGTCATCATGAACCAATTCATAAATACCATTCAAAGGTGAAGCCTTAAAATAGAACACATTATCTAAAGAAACATGGATATCATCATTAATAAAATTAAGATTAAAACCAAATTGTCTTAAACGGGATACAGAAATAATGTTTCGAGTCAAATCAGGTGCATACAAAACATTTTTCAAAATAAGCTCTAAACCAGTTTGTAGCTTCAAAATAAAGTCTCCTTGAGCTTCAATGTGCACCTTTGCACCATTTCCCATGAAGAGACTTATTGTTCCCGCATTTTGTTTACTTCTTTTGAACCCCTGCAAAGAATTGCAAATATGAGTTCCACATCCTGTATCTAATACCTATTTATTAGATGAAGTAATACTAAGCTCAACATATACCATATATACATTACCTGAGGTTTGCCCTGCATCCCTCTTTTCTTTCTACAGAAATAATGTTTCGGGCAGTTGTGTTTCCAGTGACCCATCTCACCGCAACCAAAGCACGGATCTTCCTTGGGGTTTGCTTGTCCAGAAACCTTTTGCTTCTTATTTTTGTCGGTTGGGGTAACCATCTTCCCCTTTCCTTTGCCCTTGCCATGGTAGGCGGGTCCTTTCTTCTTGGCCACCTTTGGCTTAGAAGTGGAATTGTTCTTAGGCCCGCCTTCATTGATCATAAGCACGGGTGAAGCCCTTTTACCCATGCTTGATTCGGTCGTCCTAAGCATGGCATGCAATTCGTCAATGCTTTTATCCCAACCATTCATGTTGTAATTCAACACGAATGTGTCAAACCTTTTTGACAAAGAGTTGAGGATAAGGTCCGTGGCTAATTCATTAGACACGTTACAGTTTAGATGGTGCAATCGATCAATTAGGCTTTTCATCTTAAGGATATAAGATGAAATGAATTGGGAGTCGTCCATTCGACATGCATGAAGCGCCCGAACCGTTTCAAAGCGCTCGACATGAGCTTGTTGAAGGAACTTCTCCTTCAATTGTGTGATCATGTCATATGCACCATGATGCTCGAAGTCCTTTTGGAGTTCGGGGAACATGGTCCAAAGCATAAGGCAAGAAACTTGCACCGAATTGGCATAATATTTCTCCCAATATGCCATACCTTCGGTATCATCCTCCTCGGGTTGGTCGGGAATGGGGTCTTCTAACACATACGCTTTATCCTCAAGTTTGAGGACAATCCTAAGATTGCGGTACCAATCCATAAAGTTCGTATGGTTGAGTTTTTCCTTTTCGAGGATGGACCTCAATGATAGGTTATTAAAGTTGATTGGTGCGTTTGGAATGTTGTTGTTATTGGCGGCCATCTACAAAATTTAACAAAGTTTGTTTAAGTATCAATTTTAATTTAACAATCAATACCCTTTTAAATTCAATTGATATATTAAATTTTAGAATCCAACGGTAAACCAAATTCCGGTTAGGTGACCTTTATCCCGTTATTTGATTTAGCTAGGTAGTCATTTATATGAAAATTGCAATCCCTTTGCAACTTCTAAGGTATAGGATCATGCAATCCTTTTGCATGGCATATTTATCTTATCAACGCCTATTTGTTCCTCATGCTTCGGTGACCCTAAGTTCATGATTTCCAAATCAAGTCGTCCTATTTGTGTAAACATGTAAACTTAACATACAAGTGGTTAGGTGACCTTTATCCCACGAGTATGTGAAATTCACCTTAATCTTATTAGTTTGCTTATAACGGTTAGGTGACCTTTATCCCATTATTAGTTCCCTAACATGTTTAAGTGTTTACATAAATGGATGGCGTTAAACTTGTTAACCTAGTGTGTAAAAGGGTTTTAAGGTTTCTTTATTCTAGTTCAAGAAAACTTTTATACCATACACTGACATGCATTTAGTGTGTGGTTCATGTGAAAATCCATTTTTCATGTCATGTAATAAAGCCAATTTCATTACTTTGATATAAACCATTTTATATGTGTAATCCTTTTCTTGTTCTTAATAACCATTTATTAACATCCTTTTGTCATTTCAATTTAACCATTTAAATGTCGGTTTGCTTGTTGTTAACTTGTGTGATTAACTTGTAGTAATAAAATGCACAATCCACAATCATACAAAACAACCATGCATGCAAAACAATATGTTCACAATCAAGCCTTTTAGTAGGCATTTTGTTTATCCGAAAACAAAATGCCACCGGTTAATGGGTCATAACACAAAGTAGGAGATTTTACATCTCCCACTAAATCTTGCATCTTCCTTGTCTCCATCTTGTGCATCTTCATCTCTTTACAAAATATATCCTAATACATTTTTCCCTAGAAAATAAAAATACAACCTAATCTATTTTAATGCCAAATATAAAATAAATTACATAACCAAATGAATAATATTACAAACCAGTTGAATAAATATTATTAGAAACCAAATGAATAATAAATAATCAACCAAACACAAGGCCAATGCTAGGATTGTGAACATTAACATACAACCAAAATATGAAAAAATGGAAGCACCTAAAACCCATTTTGGGTCTCCAAAATTTCGGCCAACATGACAAACCACCCAAACCCGAAAATTTTTGCATTCTACTTTCATGCATGTTCATAAAATGCAAAAATTATAGTGGGTTTATTAACCATCTCGAAGCATATTTCAACAACTTCAGCTCTGATACCATTGTTGGGATTTAACAAGTTCATAATATACTTAAAACATTTGAAGATTAATGTGACGACTCCGTCAAAACACTTAACGGCTCCGTCACTTGGTCCCACAGCTTGATCGAAACTCTATATGAATTTAATAAAACAACCTTGCATTCTTTATTTTAAAATGATTTCCTATAAAGGAAATCTACTAAAATGTATAAGTTTAGAAAAACTATACAATAATACTTTAACCAAAAGTTGACCAAAACAAAGTCAACAAACAACCACTATTTAATGTAACAAAATAGAATGCAAGTTAATGTTTAACAAAAGCTGCCATCATAAATATGCAGACTCTCTAAGCACAGCGGAAGCAATCAATCATGAACCTGAGAATAAAACATGCGAGTAACTGTCAACAAAAATGTTGAGTGAATTATAGGTTTAATATTGCAAACAATATTTAATTTAAACAATAAAAATTTATGTTTGAAAACATAAAAGTCCTTTTTAAACCACCAAATTATATGCTAGAAAACATATAATAAAACATTATTCCATTTTCCGTGAGCCACCTGGTAACCACTTAACCCTTTATTTACCCTTGCCAAACACAATAAATAATATACACCGAACAAGTGTATCTACAACAAAATACGAAGTACTAAACATTCCGATTATAAATTGCTAGCGCGACTAGCTCGAAATGGGGTTGTCAAACCCGATAGATCTATCCATAGGATTCGCGTTCACCAGTAGAAACCAGTGATTACAGTTACCAGACTAGGGAATATTTTTGTTCAACTCACAATGAATAATTTAAACCAACTTTCACTTGTGTCCAGAATATAAAATAAATTGCATGTATTCTCATCCCAAAAGATTTAAAATAGAAAAATGGGACTATAACTCACCTTAATACAACTGAAGAAATCTCACAAACAAGCGAACAGCAAGTAAAGTAAAGTGATCAAGAAAGATCACAACGCCGACCTATAAATAAAGCAGGTCGAAATAAATAACTAACTTAGGTCAAGTCTTAGTATGATAGCTATTGTACATGTTGCAAGTAGACATAGAACATTACTCAGCAAGCATCGGTTTGATTGGAACAGCATAAGGACACACACTTTCTATTTTTAGAAAGTTTCTATTTTTAGCAGGTTTCCATTTTTGGAAAGTTTCTATTTTTGGAAAGTTTCTATTTTTGGAAAGTTTCTATTTTTGGAAAGTTTCTATTTTTGGAAAGTTTCTATTTTTGGAAAGTTTCCAAATTTAGAAAGTTCTATTTTTAGAAAGTTTTGAAGTTAGGAAAGTTTCCTTATTTAGAAAGTCAACAGAAGTCAACTGAAAGTCAAAGTCAACCGAAAGTCAACTCAAAAGTCAACCTTGGTCAAACCTAGTCAACATTAATTTTAAAAGTGTAAGTTATAATAATAACATAGGTTATAATGTTATTTAAAGTCAAAAGTGTATAATAATGTCTTAACATAAGTTTAATTAAATAAAATGAATTATTAAAGTTAATATAAGTTGAAATGTTATAATTAGTATAACATAAGTATTTAATTAATTAATTAAATATCAATCATAATATAAATATTATTAATTTATAATAAATTTTAAATCATGTCATAAGTATTATTAATTAATAATGAATTATTAATCATATCATAAGTTTCTAATTAAAATTATTAAATCATAAGTATTTAATAATTAAGTCATAATTAAATAATAATTAAGTCTTATAATAATTAAATAATTATTTAATATTTATTATAAGTCTTTTAATAATTTCTCAAAAACAAATTTAATACTTATCATAAGTATTTTCCTTTAATAATAAAAGTATTACTAATCATAAGTTTAATTAAAATGTTAATTAAATTATAATTAATAATTAAATGATATAATAAATATTTATATCATATGTTTTAAATAATAATAATTACTTCTTTTATCCTAAGTAATCAATTAATAATAAATTCCATAAATTTTATCATAAGTTTAATCATTAACCATAAGTTTTAAGTTTAAAAGTTCGCCGGGTCGTATCTTGAGCCCCGGGTGTCGGTTTCGGGCAAGCCACATATGTAACTTCACCTACTCAAACCACCCAACACATTTATGAACTCAAGAACACTCCAAGAACAGTCCCTAGGTCGTGGATATCAGCCATGACATCAATTGAGAAAATCATTTTACTCAAAACAGTAATTCGGGCGAAACGGGTGAACCGTGGCTCGGATTTAGGTGACCCGAACATGAATATTCGTCTCACCATCAGTCCTAACCAAATGAGGCACCCTAAAGACACCAAGGATGGTCACAAAGTCGGACCCAACCTTGTTCATGCCAAGAACACCTTTCAATCTTTAACAAAAACCAAATTAAGCATATCTAGGGCTCCGGGAATCGAAACGACATGAATCCGGAGTCTAAAATTAATGTCTTGATGAGAGGAACTCATTTATGTACTTTATTTTAACATTCATATCAGTTACAAAGTCAGAATATACGTTTTATGCTGCTGTCCAAAATTTACAAACCGAAAACATGAACAAACGAGTAATTCTACGCATTCAAACAACAATACAATAACTTATACACATCATACTAATCATATAACATATAAAATCAGTAAAATAATTGAAAATTCAAAAAGCTAGGGTTAGGGTTTATACCCAAATCGAGAAACAAAGTAGATGATCGCGTAGAGAACGAAACAAGGAACGCGTTGGTGCATTTTAATCCTTGATCCAAGCTATATGTTGAAGCAAGATGATGATGATGATGGGTGTGGTGGGTGACGGCCAAGAGAGCAAAAAGGAGGGAGAGAGAGCAAAACAAGAAATTAGGTTTTGATAAAAGAAAATGGAATGTGAAAAATAAAATGAAATATGGGAAAAATGGGGAGTATACTCCCTCCCCCCTTGAAATTTCGGCTGAATGGGGGTGTGTGGAGTGGGCCCCACTAGCCCAAGTTGCTAAGTGATTAATTCCTGATGGCCCGAAAGCCCGAACGAGTCCCGAAACGCGAAAACGCACTTACGCGATTAAAAATCCGGAAAGATAATAAACGCGCGACGAAAAATAAATATAAATACCCTATATAATTATATGACCTTAAAATATCATATTTAAAATAATTAGGATTTAAATATCCCAAAAACGCGACCGTTGGTTTGAAAACCGAAAAGATTCGCCGGACAGAAATCCGCGACACGTAGAAACGTACGATTTAAAATATGAATACAAATATTCATTTAACACATAATAATTAATATATTATTACAAAAATAATAATATAGGTCATAGAAATGACGTGGCACGAATAACAGTTAACGGTCGTTAAATAATTAACGGTAAAAGATAACGGAAAAAGTAGGGTCGTTACAGTACCTTCCCGTTACGGAAATTTCGTCCCGAAATTTAAGCAGGTGCAGGGGTTTTCTCATCATCTGGGAACAAATGCGGGTACTTCTGCCTCACCTGAACTTCACGCTCCCAAGTGAACTCAGGAACGCGTCTGGCGTTCCATGTAACTCGAACAATAGGAATTCTACTCTACTTGAGAGTCTTAACCTCTCGGTCCATAATTTCAACAGGTTCCTCAATAAAATGTAGTTGCTTATCAACATGAAGTTCATCAAAAAGAATAGTTTCATTGGCCTCGGCCAAACACTTCTTTAAATTCGATACATGAAAAACGTCACAAATAGCACTGAGTTCTTGTGGCAATTTCAAACGATAAGCCACTGGTCCAACTCTCTCAATAATCCCAAAAGGTCCAACAAATCGAGGATTCAACTTTCCCCTTTTACCAAAACGTACCACACCCTTCCAAGGTGAAACTTTCAACATAACAGGATCACCGACCTGAAATTCGATATCGTTCCTTCTCTTATCAGCATAACTCTTTTGCCTACTCTTGGTGGTTCTCAATCTTTCCTTAATCTGTGCAATATTCTCGGTAGTCTCGTGAATGATCTCTGGTCCTGTGAGTTGAGCATCCCCAACCTCATTCCAGCAGACAGGAGACCTACACTTTCTACCATACAGAGCTTCAAACGGTGCGGCTTTAATACTTGCATGATAACTGCTGTTATAAGAAAACTCAGCCAGCGGCAAATATTTATCCCACCCATTTCCAAAATCAATAACACACACTCTTAACATGTTTTCTACATTTGAATGGTCCTTTCACTCTGACCATCCGTCTGTGGATGATAAGCGGTGCTCATATCCAATTTAGTTCCTAGAGCACCTTGTTAGGACTGCCTCAGTCCAACATAATCAATACGGGAACACCATGTCTCGAAATAATCTCCTTCAAATACAAACGAGTAAACTTCTTCATTGAATATGTTTCCTTAATTGGCAAGAAAAAAAGTTGACTTAGCGAGTCGGTCAACAATCACCCAAATGGTATCGTAACCACCCACAACTCTCGGTACTTCGTAATAAAGTCCATTGCAATACCTTCCCACTTCCACTCGAAAATTTCAAGTTGCACCAAAAGTCCAGACGGTTTCTGATGTTCAGCTTTAACCTTAGCGCAGGTCAAACACTTAGCCACATACGTAGCCACATCAGCTTTCAAATTAGGCCACCAATACAGCTCCTTAAGATCATGATACATCTTTCCTGAACCAGGATGAATAGAGTACCTAGACTTATGAGCCTCATCTAAAACAAGTTTTCGTAGATCACCAAACTTCGGAACCCAAAGGCATCCCGCAAAATACCGAGTACCATCGGTTTGTACCTCTAACTGTTTACTCAAGCCTCGGACCTTCCCGTTACAAAATTTTCCTCCTTCAAGGCTTCTTATTGTGCCTCAAGGATCTGCCTAGCGAGGTTTGTTTGAATTGTCATATTCAAGGCCCTAAACCTGCGAGGTTCAGCCCTTTCTTTACGACTTAATGCATCAGCCACATCATTGGCCTTTCCCGGATGATATAAAAGTTCGCAATCATAATCATTTAACGTCTCAACCCATCTTCGTTGCCTCATATTTAACTGTTTCTGATCAAGAATATGTTGAAGACTTTTGTGATCAGTGTACAATGTACCTTTGACCCCATATAGATAATGTCTGCAAATCTTAAGCGCAAACACAATAGCTCTCAACTCTAAATCATGGGTTACGTAATTCTGCTCGTGAATCTTCAACTGACGTGACGCGTACGCAATAACTTTCTTTCGTTGCATCAAAACACAACCAAAGTCTTGACACGAAGCATCACAATAGATAACAAAATCATCATTACCCTCAGGTAGTGATAATATCGGTGCAGAAGTTAACTTCTTCTTCAGAGTTTGGAAAGCAGACTCTTGTTCACTCTTCCACTCGTACTTCTTCCCCTTATGCGTTAAAGCAGTCAGAGGTTTCGCTACTCGTGAAAAATCTTGAATGAACCTTCTATAATAGCCTGCTAATCCTAGAAACTGGCGAATCTGAGTAGGAGTTTTTGGAATTTCCCACTTTTCAATTGCCTCAATCTTGGCGGGATCAACTAGTATTCCTTGTTTACTAACAATATATCCAAGGAATTGAACTTCTCTTAATCAGAAATTACACTTAGAGAACTTAGCGTACAATTCTTCTTTTCTCAATAAATCAAGCACCAACTTCAAATATTCTTCGTGTTCTTCATCACTCTTAGAATAAATAAGGATGTCGTCGATAAAAACAATAACGAATATGTCCAGATAGGGTCTGCACACACGGTTCATGAGGTCCATAAACACAGCAGGTGCATTTGTCAATCCGAACGGCATAACAAGAAATTCAAAGTGACCGTAACAGGTGCGGAAAGCAGTTTTCGAAACATCAGTTTCTTTAGCGCGTAATTGGTGATAACCGGAACGAAGATCAATCTTATAATAAACGGACGAACCTTGAAGTTGATCGAACAGATCATCAATTCTCGGAAGAGGGTAACGGTTTTTAACAGTAAGCTCGTTCAATTCATGATAATCAATACACAAACGAAATGAACCATCTTTCTTCTCAACGAACAAAACGGGAGCTCCCCAAGGGGACGAACTGGGCCAGATGAAATAAAGTTGCAATAATGAAGGAAGAAATAAATATGGAGTAGTCACATCGGTGGCATAGATATTTAAGGCAATTCTCTCAAAGGAGTTAACGAGGATCATGGACTCCAAAGTAAAGTTTCATTATATTTCCGAAAGGAAGACGTATGAAAGGTGTGATAATTCAACGAGAGTGAACTTCCTTGTACAATGAGCGAGGAAGTCTAGGATTCATCCATATTCTTAAATTTATGTGCGGATGAAAAGAACGCGAATCATGGGTTATAAAGAATGGTCGAATCCGGTTGCGATGAATCTCCAAAAATAATTTCGTGTACTTCAAAGTATCGAATCCTAGGATTGATGTTTACGAGGGTGTTGCGGTTGACAGCGAAAATTGAGAGTAGAAACTCCTCAAACGGTCTAGAGTAATATATATCCATGATACCCATTATAACAACAGTTGGGGTAGAAACCCACCTAGCGCCTTTTCTACAATAAGGTGACCATCGAGGGTACCCCAGAAAATTGATTTATCGGTCCGCGTTTCGGCCATGTCCAACCATAAGAGATAAAATCTAATGAGCGCAAAGACTCTCCAACAAATTTACAAAGCCGGCCCCCCCCCCCCAAAGTGGTGTATGAGTTTCTATCAATGAACTTAATGGTAAGTTTCATCCTTAAACGGAGGATGAGGAGAACTGTGATCCAAACACTCGATAGAGTAATGTGAAAATTCTAATGTAATCAATCAAAGGAGTTTTGAAAAAGCTCGAAACGTCTGATGTAACCCCATAAATGGAACGAAGCTCTTAGTAAATTTAGAAGTATGTACAACGTGTACCATTTTACGTAAATCAATTTGAGTTAACTAAACAACTCAACTAGAGTGGTTTTTAAAATAATTTTGAAGGTATAATTTAGTGTATAATAGCCAAAATAGGTAAGGGTAAATTAGTCCATTTGAATTCATACGTACATATATGATTTTATAAATAGTATACATGACAAAATATTTCATTACTTCTATTCGCCCATAAATCTCGTGAGAACCGCCCAATTGCACAAATGTGTAAAAATTTTAAATGAAAAGCAGGGTATCCGCATTATAAAGGTTACGAGTTGAAGTAAGACCGTTAAAGCTCGGGTGAAGGACTTGAATCATCTTGCGACATCTAATCAATAAATGCTACGAGGTCATGAAAACCAATGAGTTAAATATTGTTTTGACTATTATCAGGACATAAGTCCTTGGGCCAAAACTCTTCACGTGCGAAGCTGTCACTAACAAGCGAGTTATGAATGATAAAACATAGGGTAAGTAGTTCGGTTAAGGCGAGTCTCTCGTATATCAACAAATAATATAATGAGTATCTTCCTTACTCATGTAACAACGTTAGAATTTCCGAATAAGTGGTGTATAAATTTTCTCTGACTCGCTTTCTATTCCTCATGTCACAATATTGGAACTTTTTATGAATTAACGTAATATAATCACGTTGGCCTGACGCCATTATATTTCACTAACTCATAGTTCCATTCCAATATCACTACATAAGGTCAGGACAAGTGGTCAACCTCGAATTTCAACACAATTTCCCTAAAACAATTTCTTAACAATGTGCTAAGGATAGCACAAGAGACAAAGACATCAAAAGTAATGAATAGGAGTAATGGTGACATGAAAATGTCTTCGAAGTACCAAGAATCTCTAAAAGTAAGAATGACGTTTTCCGTTTCAACAACCAAAGCACATAGGCACAACGGCACAAATGCACGTAATATAACAAAAATGTTATATACCTAAACATAATAGCTGACATTGAAATGCCGAGCATTTAGAAGTCAAGAATGACATCTCTCGTAATATAACTCAAACGTTATATACATAACCATAATAGATGACATAGAAATGCCGAGAATTCTAGAACACGTAATGTAACTTAAACGTTATATCAATAAACACTAATTATGACATAGAAATGTCGAGAATTCCAGAAGTCAAGAATGACACCCCCTCGGTTTCACTAACCGAGGTGTTCCTTTAAAAGATGAACTCGCATGAGTCGGAGAATACGTTTAAATCGGAATGGGAGTTCCTCCCGGATTCAGAACATAATAGAAATGTATGTATGATAACCATATACATACCAATACGATACAAATAATCACATATAATAATATATAATAGGTCGGGCTGTAGACTAGACTCACTAATGCACCCTATTGACTCGGGTAACGACATCAATGCAGCCTAATTCCCTACAACCAGCGCTCTGATACCAACTGTGACGACTCCGTCAAAACACTTAACGGCTCCGTCACTTGGTCCCACAGCTTGATCGAAACTCTATATGAATTTAATAAAACAACCTTGCATTCTTTATTTTAAAATGATTTCCTATAAAGGAAATCTACTAAAATGTATAAGTTTAGAAAAACTATACAATAATACTTTAACCAAAAGTTGACCAAAACAAAGTCAACAAACAACCACTATTTAATGTAACAAAATAGAATGCAAGTTAATGTTTAACAAAAGCTGCCATCATAAATATGCAGACTCTCTAAGCACAGCGGAAGCAATCAATCATGAACCTGAGAATAAAACATGCGAGTAACTGTCAACAAAAATGTTGAGTGAATTATAGGTTTAATATTGCAAACAATATTTAATTTAAACAATAAAAATTTATGTTTGAAAACATAAAAGTCCTTTTTAAACCACCAAATTATATGCTAGAAAACATATAATAAAACATTATTCCATTTTCCGTGAGCCACCTGGTAACCACTTAACCCTTTATTTACCCTTGCCAAACACAATAAATAATATACACCGAACAAGTGTATCTACAACAAAATACGAAGTACTAAACATTCCGATTATAAATTGCTAGCGCGACTAGCTCGAAATGGGGTTGTCAAACCCGATAGATCTATCCATAGGATTCGCGTTCACCAGTAGAAACCAGTGATTACAGTTACCAGACTAGGGAATATTTTTGTTCAACTCACAATGAATAATTTAAACCAACTTTCACTTGTGTCCAGAATATAAAATAAATTGCATGTATTCTCATCCCAAAAGATTTAAAATAGAAAAATGGGACTATAACTCACCTTAATACAACTGAAGAAATCTCACAAACAAGCGAACAGCAAGTAAAGTAAAGTGATCAAGAAAGATCACAACGCCGACCTATAAATAAAGCAGGTCGAAATAAATAACTAACTTAGGTCAAGTCTTAGTATGATAGCTATTGTACATGTTGCAAGTAGACATAGAACATTACTCAGCAAGCATCGGTTTGATTGGAACAGCATAAGGACACACACTTTCTATTTTTAGAAAGTTTCTATTTTTAGCAGGTTTCCATTTTTGGAAAGTTTCTATTTTTGGAAAGTTTCTATTTTTGGAAAGTTTCTATTTTTGGAAAGTTTCTATTTTTGGAAAGTTTCTATTTTTGGAAAGTTTCTATTTTTGGAAAGTTTCCAAATTTAGAAAGTTCTATTTTTAGAAAGTTTTGAAGTTAGGAAAGTTTCCTTATTTAGAAAGTCAACAGAAGTCAACTGAAAGTCAAAGTCAACCGAAAGTCAACTCAAAAGTCAACCTTGGTCAAACCTAGTCAACATTAATTTTAAAAGTGTAAGTTATAATAATAACATAGGTTATAATGTTATTTAAAGTCAAAAGTGTATAATAATGTCTTAACATAAGTTTAATTAAATAAAATGAATTATTAAAGTTAATATAAGTTGAAATGTTATAATTAGTATAACATAAGTATTTAATTAATTAATTAAATATCAATCATAATATAAATATTATTAATTTATAATAAATTTTAAATCATGTCATAAGTATTATTAATTAATAATGAATTATTAATCATATCATAAGTTTCTAATTAAAATTATTAAATCATAAGTATTTAATAATTAAGTCATAATTAAATAATAATTAAGTCTTATAATAATTAAATAATTATTTAATATTTATTATAAGTCTTTTAATAATTTCTCAAAAACAAATTTAATACTTATCATAAGTATTTTCCTTTAATAATAAAAGTATTACTAATCATAAGTTTAATTAAAATGTTAATTAAATTATAATTAATAATTAAATGATATAATAAATATTTATATCATATGTTTTAAATAATAATAATTACTTCTTTTATCCTAAGTAATCAATTAATAATAAATTCCATAAATTTTATCATAAGTTTAATCATTAACCATAAGTTTTAAGTTTAAAAGTTCGCCGGGTCGTATCTTGAGCCCCGGGTGTCGGTTTCGGGCAAGCCACATATGTAACTTCACCTACTCAAACCACCCAACACATTTATGAACTCAAGAACACTCCAAGAACAGTCCCTAGGTCGTGGATATCAGCCATGACATCAATTGAGAAAATCATTTTACTCAAAACAGTAATTCGGGCGAAACGGGTGAACCGTGGCTCGGATTTAGGTGACCCGAACATGAATATTCGTCTCACCATCAGTCCTAACCAAATGAGGCACCCTAAAGACACCAAGGATGGTCACAAAGTCGGACCCAACCTTGTTCATGCCAAGAACACCTTTCAATCTTTAACAAAAACCAAATTAAGCATATCTAGGGCTCCGGGAATCGAAACGACATGAATCCGGAGTCTAAAATTAATGTCTTGATGAGAGGAACTCATTTATGTACTTTATTTTAACATTCATATCAGTTACAAAGTCAGAATATACGTTTTATGCTGCTGTCCAAAATTTACAAACCGAAAACATGAACAAACGAGTAATTCTACGCATTCAAACAACAATACAATAACTTATACACATCATACTAATCATATAACATATAAAATCAGTAAAATAATTGAAAATTCAAAAAGCTAGGGTTAGGGTTTATACCCAAATCGAGAAACAAAGTAGATGATCGCGTAGAGAACGAAACAAGGAACGCGTTGGTGCATTTTAATCCTTGATCCAAGCTATATGTTGAAGCAAGATGATGATGATGATGGGTGTGGTGGGTGACGGCCAAGAGAGCAAAAAGGAGGGAGAGAGAGCAAAACAAGAAATTAGGTTTTGATAAAAGAAAATGGAATGTGAAAAATAAAATGAAATATGGGAAAAATGGGGAGTATACTCCCTCCCCCCTTGAAATTTCGGCTGAATGGGGGTGTGTGGAGTGGGCCCCACTAGCCCAAGTTGCTAAGTGATTAATTCCTGATGGCCCGAAAGCCCGAACGAGTCCCGAAACGCGAAAACGCACTTACGCGATTAAAAATCCGGAAAGATAATAAACGCGCGACGAAAAATAAATATAAATACCCTATATAATTATATGACCTTAAAATATCATATTTAAAATAATTAGGATTTAAATATCCCAAAAACGCGACCGTTGGTTTGAAAACCGAAAAGATTCGCCGGACAGAAATCCGCGACACGTAGAAACGTACGATTTAAAATATGAATACAAATATTCATTTAACACATAATAATTAATATATTATTACAAAAATAATAATATAGGTCATAGAAATGACGTGGCACGAATAACAGTTAACGGTCGTTAAATAATTAACGGTAAAAGATAACGGAAAAAGTAGGGTCGTTACAATTAAACATAGCGAAAGCGTGTATATTGAAACGCCCCGTCCTAATCCATCCGGACGAAGTCCACATCGATTATAAATGATTCACAATAGTTGGTTACATCACGAGGTACTTGACCTCTATATGATACATTTTACAAACATTGCATTCGTTTATAAAAGACAGACTTTCTTTTCATCGAAAGTTGACAGTATGCATACCATTTCATAATACATCCAACTATAATTGACTTAATAATAATCTTGATGAACTCAACGACTCGAATGCAACGTCTTTTGAAATATGTCATGAATGACTCCAAGTAATATCTCTAATTGAGCAAATGCATCGCGGAAGATTTCTTTAAAACCTGAGAATAAACATGTTTTAAAGTGTCAACCAAAAGGTTGGTGAGTTCATAGGTTTATCATAAAACAATAAAATTCATCATTTTGATAGACCACAAGATTTAAATGTTGCATGGTATAAATGGGCCCGAATCCTATACCCACCTGTAATGTACATGCGATATCTTTTAAATACAGTACACCTTTCTCGTGTACGAAATCATCTTTCATAAATCTTAGTAACCGTACACATATCTCGTGCACAAAAATAACATACACATAACCTGTGCATAAAAATCATTCTCTCGATACATAACATTCATATCAATTGGTGGCAATTATCATGTCCACATAATTCAATGGTGACAATTATCATGTCCACATAATTCAACGGTGGCAATTATCATGTCCACATAATTCAATAATAATCCGCAGAACTTCTGTCTGCATAATAATTCATTCGAGGAATGTTTTGCTTGTGTCTATCTCGTCAAACATTTATAAAACATTTCATGTATTCGCAGTTCAAAAAATATATTTCAAAAGCATTTAATAAAGCAGTTGTAAAAACAGCGCATGTATTCTCAGTCCCAAAAATATAAAGAGTAAAAGGGAGCAAATGAACTCACAATACTCTATTTTTTAGTAAAAATACATATGACGAAACTGAACAACGCAGGGTTGACCTTGGATTCACGAACCTATATCATTTGTATATTTATTAATATACATAATTGTAATCGAACACACATATATATAAATTTATTAGTTATATCTTTTTTTATATATATCTTTGTAGTTATTTAGGATTTATTCTAAACTTCATTAGAGACATATTCAATATTTATGTAAATCATATCTTAACTTATAGGTTATATGGGATATTATTTTAATTATAGTAACTGTAATAAGTATCTTTTACGAAACTAATATTTATTTGTTAAAAATGGTAGTTTTGATAATATTAAGTTAATAATAATAATAATAATAATAATAATAATAATAATAATAATTTTATTAGTAATGATAATACTAATAATAATAATAATAATGATATTGTTAAAAACTAATACTTTTACCTAATTATAAGATTAATAATACTAATGGTTACAAAAGTGATATTAATACTAATATTAATGAAAATGATGATAACTTGTGTTATTTTCATAATAATAATAATAATCCTATAATACCTAATCACAATATTAACAATAATTATAATTCTTATATTTAATGATAATAATAATAAATTGTAGTATGATAGTTATAATAATACTTAACTTAACAATAATAATAATAATAATAATAATAATAATAATAATAATAATAATAATATTCATTTTTGTAATTATAATCATAATGATAATAACAATAATAGTTACTTCATGTACTAGTAATAATAATAACAATAACGATAATTCTAATTCTAATACTTATAAGTATGGTAGTAATAATAATTTTAAGTATAATAACAATAATAATAATAATAACAATAATAATAATAATTTGTAAGAAAACTACCTCAAAAATGGTTTTCTAAAAGAAATGTCTCAGGTCAGAATCGAACCTGAGACCTCCCGCTAGCCCGCACCCACACCCAACCATTGAGCTGCAGCCCATACTTCTGATTAACTCTACAATTTAATTAACTTAACCTGTTTTCTATAACCCCTTCTTCTTCCATGACTGGATCGACCAGAGAACAATCCTCAACTAGTTTTAATGTTTGGTTTAGCTTTGAAACATAAATGGAAACAGTTCCTGTAATCGTTTATAATTAACCATAACAGAACAAAAATAATTCAATTAAAATAGCTGTAACCCGTTTAAACAAAAATATGAACTCAAAATTGAATCTCGATTTTTAATGTGTTTTAGATCACGATCTCTGAATGAAAAATATTCTAAATAGTTATTAGAAACTATCTGTATCAACAATTTAGCTTAAAACTTCGAACCAAACTTGAATTTAACCATGACCAAATAATTTGACTTTTTGAAAAATAAGTTTGACTCAAAAATTCGAACTCAATACTAGAAATTGGAAAGTGAGACTTTCCAGATAGTTTTAACGATGAATTTGTAATGATACTGCATTTAAAAATTTTGAAAATTGTTAAAAATTAGATGGATTGATGAACATGGGCACGAACAGGGTGTTCAGCCCTTTTTTCTTAAAATTCATTTTTAATAAAAAATTGAATTGTGGAAAATAGATAGTAGTAATCGATATGGGCAGTAATATACTGAATGAAGTTGAAAATAACACACATCAATTGCTGTTTCAAAACTGAATTGATTGTCCTATATTCAATAAAAAAATAAGAACAGACATATGAATAATAAAAAATAAAAATAAAAGTGGATTACAAGTTGTGACAGATCTTTAGACGCTTTCAATGGATTGGTACTTAATTGAAGATTTGGAAATTAATTAACAACAGAAGAGAACGATGTGAAACAGATTATTTAATGTAAGTGTATGTATACGTTCGTATGTATATCTATATTTATCTATATCCTTATATATATATATATATATATATATATATATATATATATATATATATATATATATATATATATATATATATATATATATATATATATATATATATATATATATATATATATATATATATATATGTATATATGTAAGTATATTAGTATATGAATTATATAAAGAAACATAATAAATATAATTATATTTATAATTAATATTAATTTTGTTACTATTAATAATAATAATAAGAATATAATTAATAATAAATATCAATAATATTAATAACAATACTTGTACACCTCGATTTTATATATTTTAATACAAATAATAATACAAATATTATTATTAACATTTATAATAGAAGTAAGGTTATTAGTATAACTTTTATATTTTATCTTATAATTAAATTTAATGTGTGAATTCTATATTTTAATAACTATGTAAAAATCCATAATTATATTATATATCTTATGACGACATTTATTAGATATTGAATATTTATATATTTTATATACATTACATTATACTACAATCATTAATAGGAAATCATGGATTTAATATCATTAATCATGTTTATATATATTCTTTTTTTTAGTTGTACTTAATTATTCTGTTTATTAAATTTACATTTTAAATTTCAAATTGATTAAAGATATTTTACTAGTTCAAAATATTATGTATATACTTATATTCATATATATATATATATATATATATATATATATATATATATATATATATATATATATATATATATATATATATTTGCATATTTGTTATACATAATGGTTCGTGAATCATCGAGAATAGTCGAAGGTCATATGCAGTTATGAAAACAATTTAAAGTTTTTGAGATTTCACATTACAGACTTTGCTTATCGTGTCGGAAATATATAAAGATTAAGTTTAAATTTGGTCGGAAATTTCCGGGTCATCACATATATTACCATTTTAAAACTTTTCAATCTTTAACCATTTAAAGTTAAATCCCAATTAGGATCAAGTTATGAAATATACTTACAAACCACAAGCAAGAAAAGATTTTATACCTACTCCAAGCTTGTTGGTAAGTGATGAAGATGATGATAATGAATGGAGCTCCAAAATAATGAAACCTCAAGTTGCTATACCCCAAACTTGTGCACCAACACCCTAGCTTTTGGTTAGGATTTAATTAACACTTGAAATTAGCTTGCAAAATAAATTTGAGAACCCTCTTTTGCTCTCCAAACCCCACGGCCAACAGCAGCAAAATGGGGAGAGTTTTTGAATTTTTTTTATCTGTAGTTGCATGTGTGTGTTTCAAAGAGTCAAGGAACATCTATATTTTTTAAAGGAAAAGCATGACCAAAAGGATTGGAATCTCTAGCATGTGTGCTCACAACTCCAAGGCCACTTCCAATTTTTTATATAAAATGGTTTTATAAAATTAGATTTTATAAAATTAGATTTTATAAAATACATTTTATAAACTTCCATTTTATTTGTATGTATACTTTCTTTATAAAACCTATTTTATAAAATGTAACATAACTTAATTATTTAACCTATAAATAATTAAATCCATATCATATAAATTATTCCATAATTTATATACACATCAAGTTTTATTCTTTTAGAAACCTTTTCTTAAAATTCAAGTGTCGCATATTTTAATCAACGATCCAATCGCTACGATCAAATACGAATAAGGTGTCGGTAAGCTTGTTATTGGGTATGACCCGACTTGGATCAAAACATATTAGCCACATTAATTTAATATGTCTCTCGGGCATACGAAATACATTCAGTTATATTACGGTAAGTCATACCAAAGTTCTAATCGCTCGTGATGGTAATGATGTCTGATCAACCTTATTACCACCACGTACCATGTTACATGACTCCGTTATTTTCTTTGTTGCCATCTGAAAACACTGAGACCATAGATATCACCCAATTCAAGGTCTCACGTTTCTTCATCGTCATATCAACTTTATGCTTTTGATAAATGGTCTGCTATCATTCAACTTCAAATACATATATATATACCTATATATATACCTATATATATACCTATATATATAGGTATATATATAGGTATATATATAGGTATATATATAGGTATATATATATAGGTATATATATAGGTATATATACATATATAGGTATATATACATATACATATATATATATATACATATATATATATATATACATATATACATATATATATATATATATATATATACATATATATATATATATATACATATATATATATATATATATACATATATATATATATATATACATATATATATATATATATACATATATATATATATATATATATATATATATATATATATATATATATATATATATATATATATCTTCACTATCGATTTCGCCCAGTTTTTATATTCAACTACAAGATGCTCGATATGGCTACATCAAGACGAAAACTTCTTTACACTTATTGTAACATCCCGTATTTTTCCGTTTACTTTCCGTTTATTTATCTTAAAGTCCGTTATTGAATTATAACGTCTCTCGTTTACTCTACGTAACTAAGGTAATTCGTTTGGTAAATTCACGCACCCGTATTTAAACCTGAGGGACCAATGTTGTCAAGAGGGCAAAAAGATAGTAGTCAACCTTCACCCTCCTCCATTCATTTCATCTTCCCCATTTTCTACTACTTTCACTTTTGCTCTCAAACACCCATTTCATACATTCATCATCTAAATTCGATCTAGTGAGCGTTCTTCAAAACAAATTACATATTTGGAATCCTTGCATCTTCCTCTTCAAATCCATACCAACTTCATCTCATTTGGGTAACTTTCTAAAAACACTAGATTCTTTGTTCTTGATGTTTTTAACTTATTAAAGTGTTAATTAGTCTCTATGGCTCAAGTCTAACATGAATATATGATTTATGTGCTTGTTCTTGTCATTTTGATGTAACTAGCATGAACTTGAAAATGGGTGTGTTTGATCTTGAGATTTGGTTGCTTAAATATTGTTAGATGTTAAAAGTGCATGTATTAAATGTGTTACTAGCATCACTAGCTTCAATTTGGTATGTAGGTTGTCTTGGAAAAGCTTCAAAAGCATAATTGTTAAATTTGTGATTTTGAGTTAGGGTTTGATAGAAGTAAAATGGATTTTGATGCATTGAATGCTTTATATGTGCATTAAATTCTCGAATCATCAAAGTGCATTTATGAACTTGAAAGCATTTATGGTGGGCATTTAATGAGCTTTCAACTTGGATTTGATTATTGTAAATGATGATTTTGGTTGATGAAATGTGTTTTTAAATTACCTTTCCAATGATGTATGGCATGCGTTTTTAATGTTCTCTGTTCATGAGTTATGTTAAATTGAGTTTTGGTTCGAGACTTAACAAAACTGCAGCAACAACACTTTTTCCAGTAAAGCGCACCGCGCAGATTTGAGCGCGCCACGCACATGTTGAAATGCAAATGCTAAACCCCCTGGACTGGTACCTGATCTGTTTCCACGTTGTAGTGTACGCCGCGCACTCCTGCGCGCACCGCGCCTTTCCTCAGGCCAATTTTACTTGTGTTTTACTTTTCACAAAATCTTTCCCGCTTAACCGCAACTCTGATTAACATGAAATTTGGTTAACATGCTCATATATGATTCCTCATCATGGAAAAATTGTCGGATACCCGACCCGACCCCGTTGACTTTGACCAAGTTTGACTTTTTAGTCAAAGCTAACCAAAATACTTATGCAATCGTTCTAACTTGCTTTTATACTTGTATCTTGCATGAAACTTGACAACGTGATTCACATGCTATATATTTGAGTCGTAATGAGCCATAGGACTAATTGAACATCTTTGACCAACCGTTTTTACTGTTATTGATACGACCTACTTGTTTAGGTCAAGACTAGCATTCGTTCTTGCACACGTTACTTTGTGAAGTACTTTATTTACTCGTGCACTCAAGGTGAGATCATAGTCCCACTTTTACTCTTTTATATTTATATTTAGGATGAGAAAACATAAACGTTTCATTTTACAAAGTGAACACAAGTACAAAAACAAACATTCTACGTACGAGTTAGAACAAAAAGCCTCAATTCAATTATCATTAGTTACACTTGTAGGGTGTAAGCGAGAACTTATGTTGTGTGGCCATACGGGTTTGACACACCCTCATTCGGACGGTTCGCTACCGTTAAATGGATGAAATATATTTTCGGGGATAAGTGTATGTTTTGACACTATATTAATGGGGTTTTGTGATAGTTAAGCCTTGATAATTGGGTGCTCATGATATTAACTTTTAGAATGGTTTACTATTATTTCAACGTGATAAAGCTTGTGGTTCAACTTACTTACCCATTTACTTACTTATTAAACCTATGATTTCACCAACTTTTTTGTTGACAGATTCTCTATGTTTTTCTCAGGTCCTTGAACGTTAAGTGTTACATGCTTCCGCACGCTATTTTTGATACTTGCTTGGATGTCGAGTATACAAGCATACATGGAGCATCTTTTGACTTTACTTAAATTGTGTCGCATAGGTTTCATTTGTATTTAATATGTTGTAATGTAACTAGTTGTCGAACTACTTTTGTAAAGTTGAAACATCCTTATATTTGAAATGAATGCGACATATTTTGGTCAAACGTTGTTTTAAGGACTTATGACCACGTAACGGGACCTAAGTAGACGGCGTCGTCAATGACGATTTTTTCGGGTCGCTACAGATGGTATCAGAGCGTTGGTTGTAGGGATTTAGAGTTCATTTGTGTCAACCCCGAGTCGTAGGGTATATTAGTGAGTCTAGACTACAACTGGCATATAGACTTGAAGTAGGACTTACTTGACTACTTGTGCATTTATACTCGAACTCTCCTATTCATATCTAACTCCTATTCCACCTTAATCTCACGTTGTTAAATTTGATTGACACGCCACCTTGACCTTATGAAGTAATGTTAAACGCACATGTGAATCAGGGTAATATAATTGCTGGGATTATATTACGGTGGCTCACATGGACGTTCCGACATTACGACATAAAGAATTTAAGGCGAGTCAAGGAAAATTTTATCTTTATCTTTATTCCTTATCACGATTAGTATTATTGAGAATACTATTCAATGATATTCTTGTGTCTTGAAGGAACAATGCCTCCTCGCCGAATCCCACGCAATGAAACTCCCGAGCAAGCTCTTCAACGAATGATAGCCACCGCCATAGATGCGGCCATGGCCGGTCACTCCTCCAACAACAACAATAACAACAACCACAACAACAACAATCATGGAGCTGGTAATTCAAGTGAGGGGTGTTCCTACAAGAACTTCATGGGGTGCAAACCTCACACTTTTGATGGAACCGAGGGATCGGTTGTGCTCACCCGATGGTTTGAGCAAATGTAAGTCGTCTTTAGCATAAGCGGTTGTCGGGACCAAGAAAAGGTTAAGTACTCCACTCACACTCTCGCCGGTGTCGCTCTCACTTGGTAGAACACCTATGTGCAATCGGTGGGTACCGATGAAGCCCACGCACTCTCTTGGGCTGATCTAAGGGAAAAGATGATCACCGAATACTTCCCACGTGAAGAAACCCGCAAGCTCGAACACGAGCTAAGAACTTTAAAAGCGGTCGAAAATGACCTCAACGCTTATAATCAATGGTTTGCCGAGCTAGCCTTAATGTGTCCGGCTCTCGTGACTCCCGAGTCTCTAAGAGTTGAACTTTACATGGATGGCCTCCCTAAGAGCATCAAACACGGGGTAATGTCATCCAAACCAGCTAATATACAAGAAGATTTGAAGATGGCCCACCAATTGACAAAAATGGTGGATGAAATTGTAGTATCGGCACCTAAGGTCGAGGATAAGTTGGGTGGCAACAAAAGAAAGTGGGAAGCCTCCCAATCAAGCAACAACAACAACAACTTCGCTAAGAAGCCTTTCACCTCCGACGCCAAGAAAAGTTATGTCGGAAATAAACCTTTTTGCAACAAATGCCACAAACATCACTATGGTGAATGTGGCAACCTATTTTTCCACCGGTGCCAAAGAAGTGGCCATGTGGCCAATGATTGTAGGAGTGCCGCCCCCGTCACTCACAAGGGGCCTAATGCACCAAAACCGAAAGTTTGTTTCGAGTATGGTTAACCGGGTCATTTTAAAGATGCGTGCCTAAAGAAGAAAGCCAACCCCAATGCACGCAGCTGAGCTTTCAACATTAACACCCTAGAGGCCCAAGATGACAATGAACTAGTCACAGGTACGTTTCTTCTCAACACCTCTTATGTTTCTTGCTTATTCGATTCGGGTGCCGATAAATGTTTTGTATCCAAGACTTTGGCTCATACTCTTTGCACTGCACCACTCCCCCTAGATACTACTTATGCCATTGAAGTGGCCGACTGGAACCTATTAAGTGCCGACACATATTACCAGGGGTGTACGTTAAACATAATGGGTAATGAGTTTAAAATTGACTTGATACCCATGGAACAAGGAAGTTTCGATGTAATAATCGGTTTGAATTGGTTGGTCAAAACTAAATCCCACATCCTTTGTGATCTTAATGCAATCCGAATTCCTATCGAGAATGGTGAACCCTTGATAGTCTATGGCGATAAGAGTTGCACCGGAATCAACCTCGTCTCGTGCCTTAAAGTTAGAAAATTACTTCGTAAGGGTTGTTTTGCAATCCTAGCCCACGTTAAGAAAGTTGAGACCGATGCGAAGCATATCGATGTTGTGCCAATTGTTAGTGACTTTTTCGATGTATTTTCCGACGAATTGCCGGGTCTTCCACCTCATCGACCGGTTGAATTCCAAATCCATCTTATTCCGGGAGCCGTACCCGTAGCACGTGCACCGTATAGACTTGCTCCATATGAAATGCAAGAATTGTAAAGTCAAATCCAAGAACTACTTGACCGTGGTTTTATCCAACCTAGCCATTCACCATGGGGCGCTCCGATTTTGTTCGTTAAGAAGAAAGATGGATCCCTATGAATGTGCATTGATTATCGTGAACTAAACAAATTGACAGTTAAGAACCGATATCCTCTTCCTCGCATCGATGACCTCTTTGACCAACTACAAGGGTCTTTCGTATATTCAAAAATCGATCTCCGCTCGGGTTATCATCAACTAAGGGTTAAGGGGGAAGATGTCTCCAAAACCGCTTTCCGAACTCATTATGGTAGTTATGAATTTCTTGTAATGCCTTTTGGTCTAACTAACGCACCGGCAGTGTTCATGGACCTTATGAACCGCGTGTGCAAACCATACCTCGACAAATTCGTTATTGTTTTCATCAATGATATTTTGATCTATTCTAAAAGCGAAGAAGAACATGAATAAACTCTCTGAATTATGCTTGAACTCTTGAGACAAGAACGACTCTATGCCAAATTCTCTAAGTGTGAATTTTTTTTGAATGAAGTTCAATTTCTTGGTCATGTGGTAAGTGATCAAGGTATTAAAGTCGATCCATCAAAAATCGAAGCCATTAGCAAATGGGAAACCCCTACTACTCCTACTCACATCCGTCAATTCTTGGGTCTTGCCGAAAACTATCGTAGGTTCATCAAAGATTTCTCTTTGGTTGCTTGTCCTCTAACCGCGCTAACTCACAAGGGAAGAAAATTCATTTGGGCAACCGAACAAGAATCCGCATTTCAAATCTTGAAGACGAAGCTACCCACTGCTCCTATCTTGTCTCTTCCCGAAGGCAATGATGACTTTGTTGTATATTGCGATGACTCGAAACATGGTTTTGGGTACGTATTGATGCAACGAAAGAAAGTCATTGCTTACGCCTCCCCACAATTAAAAATTCATGAACAGAACTACACGACCCATGATCTTGAACTCGGAGCCGTTGTCTTTGCACTCAAAATGTGGAGACACTATCTTTACGAAACCAAGAGTACTATCTTCACCGACCACAAAAGCCTCCAACACATCTTCGACCAAAAGCAACTAAACATGAGACAACGATGGTGGATTGAAACTTTAAACGATTACGATTATGAGCTCCGTTACCATCCCGGGAAGGAAAATGTGGTAGCCGATGCCTTAAGTCAAAAGGAAAGAATGGTACATCTTCGTGTTCTAGCCTTAAACATCACCATCCACACCAACCTCAATAGTCAAATTCGGGTAGCCTAAGATGAGGCTTTCAAAGATGAAAACATTTCTCTCGAATGCTTAAACGTCCTTGCCTCTCGATTCGAAGTTAAGGAGACCGGACTCCGATATTTTGCCGAAAGGATTTGGGTACCTAGTTATGGGAATTTACGAAGCCTATGATATATATACATTAAATGTCGTTACAACGATAATCGTTTCATATATGTCTCGTTTCAAAATCATTAAGTTAGTAGTCTTGTTTTTACATATGTAGTTCATTGTTAATATACTTAATGATATGTTTACTTATCATAATATCATGTTAACTATATATATATCCATATATATGTAATCATATAGTTTTTACAAGTTTTAACGTTCGTGAATCGCCGGTCAACTTGGGTGGTCAATTGTCTATATGAAACCTATTTCAATTAATCAAGTCTTAACAAGTTTGATTGCTTAACATGTTGGAAACATTTAATCATGTAAATATCAATTTCATTTAATATATAAAAACATGGAAAAGTTCGGGTCACTACACATACGAGTAGAATTATTGATGAAAATGAATGAGGATGTAATTGTAAGCATTTTTGTTAAGTAGAAGTACTTTGATATGTGTCTTGAAGTCTTTCCAAAGTGTACTAATACATCTAAATACACTACATGTATATACATTTTAACTGAGTCATTAAGTCATCGTTAGTCGTTACATGTAAGTGTTGTTTTGAAACTTTTAAGTTAACGATCTTGTTAAATGTAATTAATTCATTGTTATTATACTTAAATGAGATGTTAAATTGTTATGTTAACATGATAACATGGTGTATGAATATATCTTAACATCATATATATATGTTAAAATACTAGTACAACGATAATCGTTACATATATATATTGTTTCGAAATCCTTAAGTTAGTAGTCTCATCTTACTTGTATAGTTTATTGTTAATACACTCAATGATATACTTAATTATCATTTTATCATGTTAAATATAGTATATCAATATCTTAATACAATACATATGTATTTAGTAAGACGTTGTTATAACGATAGTCGTTATGTATATCGTTTCGAGCTTCATAATTCAATATTCTCATTTTTTATGTATATCACACATTGTTAATATACTTAGTGAGATACTTACTTATCATAATCTCATTTTAACCATATATATGTCCATATATATATATCATCATGTCGTTTTTACAAGTTTTAACGTTTGTGAATCGCCGGTCAACTTGGGTGGTCAATTGTCTACATGAAACTCATTTCAAATAATCAAGTCTTAACAAGTTTGATTGCTTAACATGTTGGAAATATTTAATCATGCAAATATAGTTTTAATTTAATATATAATCATGGAATAATCATGGAAAAGTTTGGGTCACTACAGTATCTACCCGTTAAATAAATTTCGTCCCGAAATTTCAAGCTGTTGGAAGTGCTGACGGATCTTCTGGAAATAGGTGCGGGTATTTCTTCTTCATCTGATCTTCACGTTCCCAGGTGAACTCGGGTCCTCTATGAGCATTCCATCGAACCTTAACAATTGGTATTTTATTTTGCTTAAGTCTTTTAACCTCACGATCCATTATTTTGACGGGTTCTTCGATGAATTGAAGTTTTTCATTGATTTGGATTTCGTCTAACGAAATAGTGAGATCTTCTTTAGCAAAAAATTTCTTCAGATTCGAGACATGAAAGGTATTATGTACCCCGGCGAGTTGGGTAAGTCAAGTCGGTAAGCTACTGGTCCAACACGATCTATAATCTTGAATGGCCCAATGTACCTTGAATTTAGTTTCCCCCGTTTACCAAATCGAACAATGCCTTTCCAAGGTGAAACCTTAAGCATGACCATCTCCCCAATTTCAAATTCTATATCCTTTCTTTTAATGTCCGCGTAACTCTTTTGTCGACTTTGGGCGGTTTTCAACCGTTGTTGAATCTGGATGATCTTCTCGGGAGTTTCTTGAATTATCTCCGGACCCGTAATTTGTCTATCCCCAACTTCACTCCAATAAATTGGAGACCTGCTCTTTCTACCATAAAGTGCCTCAAACGGTGTCATCTCGATACTTGAGTGATAACTGTTGTTGTAGGAAAATTCTGCTAACGGTAGGTGTTGATCCAAGCTATTTCTAAAGTCAATAACACATGCTCGTAGAATGTCTTCAAGAGTTTGTATAATCCTCTCACTTTGCCCATCGGTTTGTGGATGATTGGCAATACTCATGTCTAGACGAGTTCCCAATGCTTGTTGCAACGTCTACCAGAATCTTGAAAGAAATCTGCCATCCCTATCAGAGATAATAGAGATTGGTATTCCATGTCTGGAGACAACTTCTTTCAAGTATAATCGCGCCAACTTTTCCATTTTTTCATCTTCTCTCATTGGCAGAAAATGTGCTGATTTGTTGAGATGATAGACTATTACCCAAATAGTATCATAACCACTTGCAGTCTTTGGCAATTTAGTAATGAAATCCATGGTAATGTTTTCCCATTTTCATTCCGGGATTTCAGGTTATTGAAGTAGACCTGTTTTTTTCTGATGTTCAGCTTTGACCTTAGAACACGTCAAACATTCTCCTACGTATCTAGCAATATCGGCTTTCATACTCGGCCATCAAAAGTGTTTCTTGAGATCTTTGTACATCTTCCTCGCTCCGGGATGTATTGAATATCTAGTTTTATGTGCTTCCTTAAGTACCATTTCTCTCATGTCTCCAAACTTTGGTACCCAAATTCTTTCAGCCTTATACCGGGTTCCGTCTTCCCGAATATTTAGATGTTTTTCCGATCCTTTAGGTATTTCATTCTTCAAATTTCCTTCTTTTAAAACTCCCTGCTGCCCCTCCTTTATTTGAGTAGTAAGGTTAGTACGAATAATTATATTCATAGCTTTTACCCGCATAGGTTGAGACGACCCGTCCTAATCCATAAGGATGAATAAAATAACATATGATTACATTGCGAGGTATTTGACCTCTATATGATACATTTTACAAACATTGCATTCATTTTAAAAGACAAACTTTCATTACATCGAAAGTTGATAGGCATGCATACCATTTCATAATATCCAACTATAAATGACCTAATCTGTCATTTGCTTAATTATAATCTTTAATGAACTCAACAACTTGAATGCAACGTCTTTTGAAATAGGCCATGAATGACTCCAAGTAATATCTTTAAAATGAGCAAATACACGGCGGAAGATTTCTTTCAATCCTGAGAATAAACATGCTTTCAAGTGTCAACCAAAAGGTTGGTGATTTCATTAGTTTATCGTAATCAATCATTTCCATAATTTTAATAGACCTCAAGATTTCATTTTTTCAATAATCATACACTCACAAGTGTTTAAAATTCATTCATATGGATTGAACACCTGGTAACCGACATTAACAAAATGCATCTAGAATATCCCCAAACATATAAACATCGAAGTACTAAAGCAGTTCAAATTCTCTGACTGGGGCGTGTCAAAGCCCATAGATCTATCTTTAGGATTCGCGTCAATTGGTGGCAATTATAATAAACACCAATTCTTAGGCTACCAAGTTCAACAAGGGCGATATCCGGTATAACAATTCAACCATAGAATGTAGTTTCTATTACTTGTGTCTATTTCATCAAACATTTATAAAAACGCATGTATTCTCAGTCTCAAAAATATATATTGCAAAAGGATTTAAAAAGGGAGCAAATGAAACTCACAATACTGTATTTCGTAGTAATAATGCATATGATGGCATTGAACAAGTGCAAGGTTGGCCTCGAATTCACGAACCTATATTAATTATTAATTATATATATTTATATGTTGGTCAATATCTGTCTAACAATTTAGGTCAAGTCGTAGTGTATCACAATCCTAATGCTTGAGACTGATATGCAAAAGTCAACAAAAGTCAACTTGACCCAAAATGACTTCCAAAATCTATACATGATTATTATATAACTTAAATATAGTCATTTTAAATATATTTAATAGATTTTATTAGAGTAAATAATATAAATCGTTTATTAATAAATAAAAATTTATATTAAAATTTATATATAAAAACATACTTTTATATATCTTAAGTAATAAAAATTATAAAGTTTACTTAATATCATAAAAATATAGTGGTATGTATTATAATAATATTTTATAAAAATAATAGTTCTATTCAAAATGATAATTTTTAATAATAATAATACTAAAATGATAATAATAATGATATTTTATAATAACATTGATATTTCTATTAAAATGATAATTTAGTAAAAATGATAGTTTTAATATTAATATTACTTTTAATAATAATAATAATAATAATAATGATAAAAATAATGAAAATGATATTTTTATTTAAATCAGTATCTTACAATATTTTAATTTCATCATTTATTATAATGTATTAATGATAAAAATTTATGTTAATATATAGTAAAAATATATTTTATATAGTAAGTATTATAATTTGTATAATGTTCACATAATATCTTTTTAATTATAAAAATGTATGTATCAAAAATATATATTTATATCAAGTTTTTATTTGATTAAATAATATAATATTGGTAATAATAATAATAATGAACCAAAAGTTGTATTATTTTATAATAATAATAATAATAATATTAATTATTTTAATAATAATAGTAATAATAATAATAATAATAATAATAATAATAACAATATTGATATTTACTAATGATAACAATAATTTTGATAACAAGTAATAATCTTTAATAGTAATACTAATGTCATAATAATACTACTAATAATGATAAAAATAATGAAAACAATATTTTTACCTAAATCATAATCTTAACAATAATTTAACTGAATCATGATACTTATACTCATTATTTCCTAATTGACTTGTTTAATAGCTTTTAGTCCTCTTTTATAATGTATTCATAATAATGATAATAATAGTAATTATAATAATTAGATGATATTAATATTAGTTTTAATGATAATGATACTAATAAGTATCATAATAATATCAATGATAATACTAATACTAATAATAATAATAATAATGATAATAATAATAATGATAATATTAATAATAACCTTAATGGTAATAACGATAGTAATAACAATAACAATCATAATACTTATATTAATAACGATAATGATATTAATAATAATAATAATAATAATAATAATAATAATAATTAAATAATAATAATAATGACGATAATAACCACGATAGTAATAATAATCATTTTAATAATAATAATACTAAAATTAATAATAATTCAGTTGACCATATCTTTTAATCCATTCATCGAAACCATAAGCTTTCTAAATGAAAAGTTATTAATTTTTCGTCAGCTTTCCAATGAAATGCATATCATATACCTTATTCCAGTCACATATGTATCAATAATATCGAAACCATGTTTTCCTTAGCTCTATCCCGTTCAAAAAATCCATTTTGAAATAATACGCTCATGACCTCGTCGTAGTATTTTATGTATACCAATAATATCTTGAAATAATACTGAGTAAATATATATATGTAAATTGATTGAGAGAATTTAGAGAAATATATTTCAAGTTTCTATGAAATAATCAAACCTATTATATTCTATTTATAATAGATTTTTGAATTATTAAAGTGAATTATTAAAGTATGAATTATTAAAGTGAATTATTAAAGTATGAATTATTAAAGTGAATTATTAAAGTTAAAGTAAAGTAAAGATAAATTTAAAGTATAGTAAAAGTATAAAACTGTGTACGTATAATACGCGTATAAATATATATAATATTAATTTAAATCGTTATATATATTTAATAAAATATAAATATCATTATCTTTATCATACTGGTTAAGTAATGAGTTGTCAAAAGTGGTTCTAGATATTTATAAAATTTATATACGTTTTAATAATAAAATTCTTTTTAAACTGAAAACGTTTTTGTACGTTTGAAACTAAATCAAATAAATATGATAATTTTGTTTTCCAAAACTAAATATATTTAAGAATCATTTTATTAAAAGGTTAAAATAATGGAAATCGTTATATCATAAAATGTTTTAGAAAAGTAGAATTTTATATATTCATAATAGGTTTCAAGTTTTTAAATTACAGTTTGTTGGTGAAGCGTGAGGTAAAGTCCAATGGTTAATATAAACGTATGAAATCATCTTAATGTAAAATTTCAAATGGGTTTATCTAATCGACGAACCTTATCCTAGTTATTTATTCTATAAGATCAATCATTATGAAAGTTAAATAATTAACTTATCAAAAGACACGAGGAAATTATTGTAAAGTATGTATTGGAGATCAAACATGAATTTACACTAACTTTTGTCTAACACTCGTTAATTGACACTTTGTTCTTTCTTGTGAATCACTTTACCATTTATTCCGAATATTTTTAAAAAGGAAAGGTTTCCTAAATCAAAGTGGACCTCTCAACAGAGACTCATAATCATACAATGTATCTGATAAATCAATCATTTGATATTATCTTCTAATTCCATCGATAAACATATTGAAACAAATACGTTCATGTAAGGTATTATACATTTAATACTTTGTTAATATTCTCAAGTTATAATATATATATATATATATATATATATATATATATATATATATATATATATATAATCACATCCATTTATATAATGGTTCGTGAATCGTCGGAATTTGGTCAAGGTTGAATGAATGTATGAACACAGTTTAAAATTTTTGAGATTCAACATTACAGACTTTGCTTATTGTGTCGGAAACATATAAAGATTAAAAGTTTAAATTTGGTCGGAAATTTCTGGGTTGTCACAGTACCAACCCGTTAAAGAAATTTTGTCCCTGAAATTTGATCGAGGTTGTCATGGATAACAATAAGAATGTTTTCATGACAAAAATGAGTTGATAAATAGAATTTTATCATCATTGAGTAATATGGATAAAACAATTCGTTTATGTGAAGAGTATGAATGAAGTTATCACAAAGGAGTGAAATTAGTAAATGTAGATTCGTCATATCTTTTGACGTAGATAGGATTGATTTCCGGAATTTAAGGAATTTAGAGAAAATCTGCATAATAAGATTTGGTTCTTCGGTAATCAAGGAAATTAGGATCCGCCTTAAATGCAATCATCTCTTTGTCAGATATATTACTATAAATGCACCCCATTCGTTTCCTTACAACTCACACATTCCATTCTTTCTATCTTAATTCATACTTTAAAGCATTCATAAATATGCTCCATCCGGTTCTGATTCTTGATATACTCTTAACTTTCATATCTGTCATTTTTCTTTTTCATCTACCGTCGGAAGAATCTATTCATTTCTACTATAATCTTGGTTTTATAGTGTTTTTAGTTCTCCCGTGTCTTTATATTGCTATATGAATTGATATATATGGTTTGTAATTTCTGGGTTGTTGTTGGGCTTTATATCTTCCTTAATATTTCAAAGCCCCTGCTTCTGTCTTCTATAATCATTGTCATCCACAGTTAATGCTCTCTCCTATTTGCTGCGATATATACTCCCATTTTTTTCAGAGCTTTATTCTTTTATTTTATCTTCCCGACTTTAAGTCAAGCGAATAATGGTCCAGAATTCGTAGATATGAATTTCGGAATGAACATAGTTAATTTTCTAAGAAAGAAATGGTAATAGCACGATCTTGATTGATTAAATTACCAGAAAGTCATGGAAAAGACCGAATCATCAAGAAAATATTTTCTTGATATTTTTAGAAGTTAAATAGAATGAAAGAGTTATGTAACATGGCACATGATAATGTTATGGTCTGTGAATCATCATGTTTCATTTAAAAACTCAGCATGACTTACTGTAATATAATCACGTTGATCAAGTGTCATTATATTATACTAATTCATGTTTCAGTTCCCAACACTACTTCAAAAACATTCATATTTTAAACTCGAAGGTTTCAGAATTTAGAAACTAAAATGGCTTCTTTTATGATGTAGCACAGATAGCGCGAAGAGATAAATAATCTTAGATAAGAATAGTTATGAATATATCTTCAGAATTATCGAAGATATTTATAATGAAAGATTCGATGATGTTTTAGAATTTTAAAATATCTGGAATCAAAGGATGATGAGGAAAATTTGTCTGTGAAGGTTTAGAATAAAGAGTAAGGTGTTTGCTAAGGATTTCAGCAGACACTGAATCATTTGGATTCTTTGAAGGTAGATTTTGTCCTTGTGATTTGTCCACAGCCTCCTTCATGGTTTGCTCAATCCGTTTTCCAGTTCCAAACCTTCTCTTTTTCTGAGCTTTTCCAACACATTATTCTTTATCATTAAACTTTTGACAGTTACGGTTGTCTATAGTTTCTGCTACTTCATTCATCTTTTTCAACATTCGGAGAACTAGTTCGCAGTTTAGGGCGTTTTTCAGAAACTTCACATTCGCAGTATATAAGTCTAGGAGATAGACGTTATATGTACACATATAATTGTTGGCGTAGACATGCTGCGAGATTTCAAAATACTGATTGCTGAATCCCAGTAATTGGCATGACAATTCTTGTTACAAGATGCGGATGAGTAAATGATGGGGTTTCGATAAATATAATGATTTTTCGAAAAGTCAAAGATCAGTGAAGTTGTTGGTAAGTTTATTGCTAATGTGGTGGAACATAAACGGCTCCCCTGTAATGATGGCGAAAGGGCAACGTATATATCAAGGTTATAATAAGACTGTTTCAACTGAAAAGTCGAGGTTGACTTGTTGGATGTGATGACCCGGGAATTTCTGACCGAATTTAAACTTTAATCTTAATCTATAATCGACACGATAAGCAAAGTTTGTAATGTGAGTTTCAAAGTTTTTGAACTGTTCTCATGAAATCATTTGACCTTTGACTATTCCTAACGACTCACGAACGATTGTGTGTAAATAAATAAGTAAATAAAATATATATATATATATATATATATATATATATATATATATATATATATATAAGTGCATATATTAAGTTGAATTAACATAATACTATTTAAACATTTGAATTAAATATGTAGAGTAATATACAAAATCATTAAGATGTTACTAAAATAAATATATACAAATATATATATGAATCCTATACATAATTAATATAATATGTATGTTGTAATAAATCTATACACATAAATATATAGGAATTCTATGTATATGTATTATTATATGTCCTAATTAAATTATATACTGTGTAATTAGTAAACCTTACATAAGTAATGTTATTACTAGTATTAGTTATAATATTAGCAATATCATCTTTATTATGATTATTAGTATTATACTTATTAATATTATCATTTTTGATACCATTACTATTTATTATCAATATTAATATATTTACTATTATTATTATTGATATTATTATTATTATCATTATTAGTTATCATTAATATACTATTATTATCAATTACACTAAAAATTATTATTATTATAAATTATTATTGTTATTACTCTTATTATCATTATAATTATTATTATTATTAATATTATTATTATTATTTATAATATAATTATAATTATTAATTAATTATCACAAATATATAAAAATCAAAATCAGATTCTGTTACGTATTATCATCAGCTGTTGGTTTTATTCTCCTGTCTATAGAATCGAATCTCTTACCTTAATCCAAATCAGATACAACAAAATTTGTTATTACTCTTTATCTGATGTTATATTTTTTTTATTTTACTACCTTTCTTCTGTTTCTGATTTTGAAAGCCTGTCGATGCCCATCTTCACTAGAAAACAATTAGGACCAATTATAACTACTACATTGAGTGTTACTTGCTTTATATAAGTTGTTGCCTGTAATTAGGGAAGGAATTAAAAATCAAAAATTAAAGGTATATAAAAAAATATGGTTTTTATCTCTGTTCTTGAGTGGGATAAACAACAGCTCGATTTTTAATCGTTTTTAAAAATATAAAAGTGCAGAAGTGTTATAAATCTTACACTAAATCTATCTGCAAGTTTTCATTCGTTAATTTCTCAAAATGACTTCTAATTTTCAAGTCAAAGTTTTTATCTCAAAAAGTCAAAGATTGTTCATCGATTAAATTCGAGTTCAAGATGATGTTTTCAGTTAAATTGATGATTACATAAGTTTCTATGGGTGATTTAAAACCTATTTCATGTTATGAAGATTCTCTAAAACGAGCTCCAAACTAAAATCAAAATTTTTTTTTCTTCCCTATGCGTCGAGCAGCGGTTCTATATTTTTTTTTTCTTCAATCCAATTTAACTCAAATGAAAATTACTATGTTAGTTATTAAATTATAAAACTAATTAAGTGACTAATTGTTACTGGGATGGGATCTTTGGTCGAATTAACTAAGAAGAAAAAGAAGAGAAACAGGATCTAATACGGATTATAATAAAAGGTAATGGGTTAATCTCAGGAAAATGAAAATGGCTGAGTGGTTTATTGTGTGTGTCGGGATAGCGGGAGGTTGCAAGTTTGAATCCGGGCAGGAGCGTGGTTTTTTTTTTTTTAAGAGCCTAATTCTTTGAAGGTAGCCATTTATAATTATCATTATTATTATTATTATTATTATTATTATTATTGTTGTTATTATTATTATTATTATTATTATTATTAGATATTAGTAATACTACTAGTATTATAATTATTAAAAGAATTATAATTGGTATTGTTAACATGATTATAAGTATTATTATTATTAGTAATTATTGTTATTGTTAATATTATGTTAATATCAATAATATGACTATTATCATTACCATTTTTAATTATTATTATGTAGTACCATTAAATATTATTAGTTATCATTATTATTATTATTATGATTATAGTTATAAATAAGAATATTGTTATTATTATCATGGTTATTATCATATTTGTTTTAACAACTAATATATATATTATCATGAGAATATAAATACTATGATTAAAATTAGTATTAGCAACACTTTTACTATTATTATTATTAGTGACATATGTATTATTATAAATATTATCACTATTATTATTAATATAGTTATTAGTATTATTATTATTAAACTTATTATCATTATTATTATTCTTATTAAAATTATTACTTTGTTATCATTAAAAACTATCAATATTATTATAAATAGATGCTTTTATATATATAAATACATTACGCTACACTTTTATTATTAAAAAGATATTAGTTAAATCATATCAATTATTATATAAAAATATATACTAAACCTTAATATACAGTTTTTATTATTAATAAGTAATAGTTATATAAATCATATAAACTATATATATTAAAATAACATATAGTATTACAAGTATATTATTAATAACAAGATATATAATTGCTCAATTACGAATATACGTTTTAATATATATATAAACAAATGATATAGGTTCGTGAATCCAAGGCCAACCCTGCATTGTTCAGTATCGTCATATGTATTTCTACTACAAAATACAGTAGTGTGAGTTTCATTTACTCCCTTTTTAAATGCTTTTGCAATATATATTTTTGGGACTGAGAATACATGCACTGCTTTATAAATGTTTGACGAAATAGACACAAGTACTTAAAACTACATTCTATGGCTGGATTATTAAACCGAATATGCCCCTTTTTATTAAAGTCTGGTAATCTAAGAATTAGGGAGCAGACACCCTAATTGACGCGAATCCTAAAGATAGATCTATCGGGCCCAACAAGCCCCATCCAAAGTACCGGATGCTTTAGTACTTCGAAATTTATATCATGTCCGAAGGAGGATCCCGGAATGATGGGGATATTCTTATATGCATATTGTTAATGTCGATTACCAGGTGTTCAATCCATATGAATGATTTTTATCTCTATGTATGGGATGTGTATTGAAATATGAAATCTTGTGGTCTATTAAAATGATAGAAATGATTATTTATGTTAAACTAATGAACTCACCAACCTTTTGGTTGACACTTGAAAGCATGTTTATTCTCAGGTATGAAAGAAATCTTCCGCTGTGCATTAGCTCATATTAGAGACATTACTTGGAGTCATTCATGGCATATTTCAAAAGACGTTGCATTCGAGTCGTTGAGTTCATCAAGATTATTATTAAGTCAATTATAGTTAGATGTATTATGAAATGGTATGCATGTCGTCAACTTTCGATGAAATGAAAGATTGTCTTTTCAAAAACGAATGCAATGTTTGTAAATGTATCATATAGAGGTCAAGTACCTCGCGATGTAATCAACTATTGTGAAATGTTTATAATCGATATGGACTTCATCCGGATGGATTAGGACGGGTCTTCACATTGGAGCTGTGACAAAACTGACTACTTTGGAAAAGAATTGAAAAGTTATTTTAAATAATAAATGCCAAAGGGTCTGACACGGATACGTGTTAAACTATGACTTTGGTTTCGAGGGGTTTTCAGGTACAAGACTGTGGGTAACATGTGTGAAGTGTCCCGTTCATATTGATTATAAACATTTCATATTAATTGATTTCGTTGCGAGGTTTTGACCTGTATATGAGACGTTTTTCAAAGACTGCATTCATTTTTAAAACAACCATAACCTTTATTTTATCAATAAAGGTTTCAAAAGCATTACGTAGCTTATCAAATAATGATAATCTAAAATATACTGTTTACACACGACCATTACATAATGGTTTACAATAGAAATATATTACATCGACATATGTTTCTTGAATGCAGTTTTTACATAATATCATACAAACATGGACTCCAAATCTTGTCCTTATTTTAGTATGCAACAGCAGAAGCTCTTAATATTCACCTGAGAATAAACATGCTTTAAACGTCAACAAAAAATGTTGGCGAGTTATAGGTTTAACCTATATATATCAAATCGTAACAATAGACCACAAGATTTCATATTTCAATATACATCCCATACATAGAGATAAAAATCATTCATATGGTGCACACCTGGTAACCGACATTAACAAGATGCATATATAAGAATATCCCCATCATTCCAGGACACCCTTCGGATATGATATAAATTTCGAAGTACTAAAGCATCCGGTACTTTGGATGGGGTTTGTTAGGCCCAATAGATCTATCTTTAGGATTCGCGTCAATTAGGGTGTCTGTTCCCTAATTCTTACATTACCAGACTTAATAAAAAGGGGCATATTCGATTTTGATAATTCAACCATAGAATGTAGTTTCACGTACTTGTGTCTATTTTGTAAATCATTTATAAAACCTGCATGTATTCTCATCCCAAAAATATTAGATTTTTAAAAGTGAGACTATAACTCACTTTCACAGATTTTTACTTCGTCGGGAAGTAAGACTTGGCCACTGGTCGATTCACGAACCTATAACAAATATGTACATATATATCAAAGTATATTCAAAATATATTTACAACACTTTTAATACATTTTGAAGTTTTAAGTTTATTAAGTCAGCTGTCCTCGTTAGTAACCTACAACTAGTTGTCCAACGTTAGATGTACAGAAAAAAATTGATATATATTATCTTGAATCAATCCACGACCTAGTGTATACACGTCTCAGGCTAGATCACAACTCAAAGTATATATATTTTTGGAATCAACCTCAACCCTATATAGCTAACTCCCACATTACTGCATATAGAGTGTCTATGGTTGTTCCAAATAATATATACACATGGGTCGATATGATATGTCAAAATATTTGCATACGTGTCTATGGTATCCCAAGATTACATAATATATTAGAATACATGTATAATACAATATAAGTTAGCTAGGATATAATTAATATAGATTTGTTACCAATTTTCACGTTGCTACAACAAGAAAAATTATCCAATCTTGTTTTACCCATAACTTCTTCATTTTAAATCCGTTTTGAGTGAATCAAATTGCTATGGTTTCATATTGAACTCTATTTTATGAATCTAACATAAAAAGTATAGGTTTATAGTCGGAAATATAAGTTACAAGTCATTTTTGTAAAGGTAGTCATTTCAGTCGAAAGAACGCCGTCTAGATGACCATTTTAGAAAACATACTTCCACTTTGAGTTTAACCATGATTTTTGGATATAGTTTCATGTTCATAAGAAAAATCATTTTCCCAGAAGAACAACTTTTAAATCAAAGTTTATCATAGTTTTTAATTAACTAACCCAAAACAGCCCGCGGTGTTACTACGACGGCGTAAATCCGGTTTTACGGTGTTTTTCGTGTTTCCAGGTTTTAAATCATTAAGTTAGCATATCATATAGATATCAAACATGTGTTTAGTTGATTTTAAAAGTAAAGTTATAAGGATTAACTTTTGTTTGCGAACAAGTTTAGAATTAACTAAACTATGTTCTAGTGATTACAAGTTTAATCCTTCGAATAAGATAGCTTTATATGTATGAATCGAATGATGTTATGAACATCATTACTACCTCAAGTTTTCTGGATAAAGCTACTGGAAATGAGAAATATAGATCAAGCTTCAAAGGATCCTTGGATGGCTTGAAAGTCCTTGAAGAAGAATCATGACACGAAAACAGTTTAAGTAAGATTTTCACTCGAAATAAGATTGTTATAGTTATAGAAATTGAATCAAAGTTTTAATATGAGTATTACCTTATATTAGAAAGATATATTAATGTAAATAAGAAAGATTTCTTGAGGTTGGATGATCACTCTACAAGATTGGAAGTAAGCTAGCAAACTTGGAAGTATTCTTGATTTTATGAAACTAGAACTTGTAGAATTTATGAAGAACACTTAGAACTTGAAGATAGAACTTGAGAGAGATCAATTAGATGAAGAAAATTGAAGAATGAAAGTGTTTGTAGGTGTTTTTGGTCGTTGGTGTATGGATTAGATATAAAGGATATGTAATTTTTTTTCATGTAAATAAGTCATGAATGATTACTCATATTTTTGTAATTTTATGAGATATTTCATGCTAGTTGCAAAATGATGGTTCCTACATGTGTTAGGTGACTCACATGAGCTGCTAAGAGCTGATCATTGGAGTGTATATACCAATAGTACATACATCTAAAAGCTGTGTATTGTACGAGTACGAATACGGGTGCATACGAGTAGAATTGTTGATGAAACTGAATGAGGATGTAATTGTAAGCATTTTTGTTAAGTAGAAGTATTTTGATAAGTGTCTTGAAGTCTTTCAAAAGTGTATGAATACATATTAAAACACTACATGTATATACATTTTAACTGAGTCGTTAAGTCATCGTTAGTTGTTACATGTAAGTGTTGTTTTGAAACCTTTAGGTTAACGATCTTTTTAAATGTTGTTAACCCAATGTTTAAAATATCAAATGAGATTTTAAATTATTATATTATCATGATATTATGATGTACGAATATCTCTTAATATGATATATATACATTAAATGTCGTTACAACGATAATCGTTACATATATGTCTCGTTTCAAAATCATTAAGTTAGTAGTCTTGTTTTTACATATGTAGTTCATTATTAATATACTTAATGATATGTTTACTTATCATAATATCATGTTAACTATATATATAACCATATATATGTCATCATATAGTTTTTACAAGTTTTAACGTTCGTGAATCACCGGTCAACTTGGGTGGTCAATTGTCTATATGAAATCTATTTCAATTAATCAAGTATTAACAAGTTTGATTGCTTAATATGTTGGAAACACTTAATCATGTAAATAAAAATTTCATTTAATATATATATATATATAAACATGGAAAAGTTCGGGTCTCTACAGTACCTACCAGTTAAATAAATTTGGTCCTGAAATTTTAAGCAGTTGGAGGTGTTGACGTATCTTCTGGAAATAAATGCGGGTATTTCTTCTTCATCTGATCTTCTCATTCCCAGGTGAACTCGGGTCCTCTACGAGCATTCCATCGAACCTTAACAATTGGTATCTTGTTTTGCTTAAGTCTTTTAACCTCACGATCCATTATTTCGACGGGTTCTTCGATGAATTGAAGTTTGTCGTTGATTTGGATTTCATCTAACGGAATAGTGAGATCTTCTTTAGCAAAACATTTCTTCAAATTTGAGACGTGGAAAGTGTTATGTACAGCCGCGAGTTGTTGAGGTAACTCAAGTCGGTAAGCTACAGGTCCGACACGATCAATAATCTTGAATGGTCCGATATACCTTGGATTTAATTTCCCTCGTTTACCAAATCGAACAACACCTTTTCAAGGTGCAACTTTAAGCATGACCATCTCTCCAATTTCAAATTCTATATCTTTTCTTTTAATGTCAGCGTAGCTCTTTTGTCGACTTTGGGCGGTTTTCAACCGTGGTTGAATTTGGATGATCTTCTCGGTAGTTTCTTGTATTATCTCCGGACCCGTAATATGTCTATCCCCCACTTTACTCCAACAAATTGGAGACCTGCACTTTCTACCATAAATTACTTCAAACGGCGCCATCTCAATGCTTGAATGGTAGCTGTTGTTGTAAGAAAATTCTGCTAACTGTTTCCGAAATCAATAACACATGCTCGTAGCATGTCTTCAAGCGTTTGTATTTTCCTTTTGCTCTGCCCATCAGTTTGTGGATGATAGGCAGTACTCATGTCTAGAGGAGTTCCTAATGCTTGCTGTAATGTCTGCCAAAATCTTGAAATAAATCTGTCATCCCTATCAGAGATAATAGAGATTGGTATTCCATGTCTGGAGACGACTTCCTTCAAATACAGTCGTGCTAACTTCTCCATCTTGTCATCTTCTCTTATTGGCAGGAAGTGTGCTGATTTGGTGAGACGATCAACTATAACCCAAATAGTATCAAAACCACTTGCAGTCCTTGGCAATTTAGTGATGAAATCCATGGTAATGTTTTCCCATTTTCATTTCAGGATTTCGGGTTGTTGAAGTAGACCTGATGGTTTCTGATGCTCAGCTTTGACCTTAGAACACGTCAAACATTCTCCTACGTATTTAGCAACATCGGCTTTCATACCTGGCCACCAAAAATGTTTCTTGAGATCCTTGTACATCTTTCCCGTTCCAGGATGTATTGAGTATCTGGTTTTATGAGCTTCTCTAAGTACCATTTCTCTCATATCTCCAAATTTTGGTACCCAAATCCTTTCAGCCCTATACCGGGTTCCGTCTTCCCGAATATTAAGATGCTTCTCCGATCCTTTGGGTATTTCATCCTTTAAATTTCCCTCTTTTAAAACTCCTTGTTGCGCCTCCTTTATTTGAGTAGTAAGGTTATTGTGAATCATTATATTCATAGATTTTACTCGAATGGGTTCTCTGTCCTTCCAACTCAAGGCGTCGGCTACCACATTTGCCTTCCCCGGGTGGTAACGAATCTCAAAGTCGTAATCATTCAACAATTCAATCCACCTACGCTGCCTCATATTCAGTTGTTTCTGATTAAATATGTGTTGAAGACTTTTGTGGTCAGTATATATAATACTTTTGACCCCATATAAGTAGTGCCTCCAAGTCTTTAATGCAAAAACAACCGCGCCTAATTCCAAATCATGTGTCGTATAATTTTGTTCGTAAATCTTCAATTATCTAGACGCATAAGCAATCACCTTCGTTCGTTGCATTAATACACAACCGAGACCTTGCTTTGATGCGTCACAATAAATCACAAAATCATCATTCCCTTCAGGCAATGACAATATAGGTGCCGTAGTTAGCTTTTCCTTCAATAACTAAAACGCTTTCTCTTGTTCATCCTTCCATTCAAATTTATTCCCTTTATGCGTTAATGCAGTCAAGGGTTTTGCTATTCTGGAAAAGTCTTGGATGAACCTTCTATAGTAACCAGCTAGTCCTAAAAACTGGCGTATGTGTTTCGGAGTTTTCGGGGTTTCCCACTTTTCAACAGTTTCTATCTTTGCCGGATCCACCTTAATACCTTTTTTGTTCACTATGTGACCGAGGAATTGAACTTCTTCCAACCAAAATGCACACTTTGAAAACTTAGCGTACAATTCTTCCTTCCTCAATACTTCTAACACATTTCTCAAATGTTCACCGTGTTCTTGGTCATTCTTTGAGTTAATAAGTATGTCATCAATGAAAACAATGACAAAATTGTCAAGGTATGGTCTACACACTCGGTTCATAAGGTCCATGAACACAGCTGGTGCATTAGTTAAACCAAACGGCATGACCATAAAATCGTAATGACCGTAACGTGTTCTGAAAGCAGTCTTTAGAATATCATCTTCTTTTACCCGCATTTGATGATACCCGAAACGTAAGTCAATCTTTGAATAAACAGACGAGCCTTGTAATTGATCAAATAAGTCGTCGATTCTAGGTAGTGGGTAGCGGTTCTTGATGGTAAGTTTGTTCAACTCTCGGTAGTCGATACACAACCTGAATGTACCATATTTCTTCTTAACAAACAAAACAGGAGCTCCCTACGTGTGATGTGCTTGGTCGAATGAAACCACGCTCTAAAAGTTCTTGTAATTGGCTTTGCAGTTCTTTCATCTCGCTGGGTGAAAGTCTGTAAGGAGCACGAGCTATTGGTGCAGCTCCTGGTACAAGATCTATTTGAAATTCAATGGATCGATGTGGGGGTAATCCCGGTAATTCTTTCGGAAATACATCGGGAAATTCTTTTGTGATGGGAACATCATTGATGCTCTTTTCTTCAGTTTTACTTTCTCGACGTGTGCTAGAACAGCATAGCAACCTTTTCTTATTAGTTTTTGTGCCTTCAAATTACTAATAAGATGTAGCTTCGTGTTGCCCTTTTCTCCGTACACCATTAAGGGTTTTCCATTTTCTCGTATAATTCGAATTGCATTTTTGTAACAAATGATCTCCGCTTTCACTTCTTTCAACCAGTCCATACCGATTATCACATCAAAACTCCCTAACTCTACTGGTATCAAGTCAATCTTAAATGTTTCGCTAACCAGTTTAATTTCTCGATTCCGACATATATTATCTGCTAAAATTAATTCACCATATGCTAATTCGAGTAAAAATTTACTATCCAAAATGTCAATGGATAACTTAATTTAGCACAAAAATCTCTACTCATATAGCTTCTATCCGCACCCGAATCAAATAAAACGTAAGCAGATTTATTGTCAATAAGAAACGTACCCGTAACAAGCTCCGGTCTTTTTGTGCCTCTGCCGCATTAATATTGAAAACTCTTCCGCAGCCTTGTCCATTCGTGTTCTCCTGGTTCGGGAAATTTCTAATAATGTGGCCCGATTTTCCACATTTATAACAAACTACATTGGCATAACTTGCTCCGACACTACTTGCTCCGCCATTACTCGTTCTGACACCATTTGTTCCTTTCGTTCTGTTAACCCCTGGTTCGTAGACCTCACACTTTGCTGCGCTATGACCATATCTTTTACACTTGTTGCAAAATTTGGTGCAGAACCCCGAGTGATACTTTTCACACCTTTGGCATAGCTGCTTCTGATTGTTGTTGTTATTGCAGTTATTATTGTTGTTGGGATGATTGTTGTTGGGATGATTGTTGTTGTTGTTGTTGTTGTTGTTGGGTCGTTTGTTGTTGTTGCGATTGATGTTGCTATTGTTGGGATAGTTGTTGCGATTATTGTTGTAATTGCTGTTGTTGTTGTATTGGTGATTCTTATCACCGTTTTCCTCCCACTTTCTTTTGACTTGCTTCACATTGGCCTCTTCAGCAGTCTGTTCTTTAATTCTTTCCTCAATCTGGTTCACTAGTTTGTGAGCCATTCTACATGCCTGTTGTATGGAGGCGTGCTCGTGTGAACTTATATCTTCTTGGATTCTTTCCGGTAATCCTTTCACAAACGCGTCGATCTTCTCTTCCTCATCTTCGAACGCTCCCGGACACAATAGTCATAATTCTATGAATCGTCTTTCGTACGTGGTAATATCAAATCCTTGGGTTTGTAACCCTCTAAGTTCTGTCTTGAGCTTATTGACCTCGGTTCTGGGACGGTACTTCTCATTCATCAAGTGCTTGAATGCTGACCACGGTAGTGCGTAAGCATCATCTTGTCCCACTTTGTAAGACCCGAATAATTGTAGTGTACATGTGTATATATAAGTTACTCAAGTTTTGGGGTTTTGGTTGCACATAATTAAAAAGAGAAAAGATGCTGAACTGGGAGGTCGCGCGCCGCTCGGCTAGGGGACGCGCCGTGCCATCTGTCTGCGACAGATTCTCCTCTTCTTTTAAAATAGATATTTTGAGGGCATTTTGGTCAAAACACATTGGAGCCCGAATTTAATGCCTTGGATCAGTTTTGGAGCTTCATTCACTCCATTCCCAACAACCTTATCTTCTCCAATTAAACTCTAGAGAGAGAGTGCAATCCTTGAGAGAGAAAGCTCCATTAAAGGGTGAAAGAGGTTGAATCGGGTCTTGGTGCAAGTTATAAAGTCGTTCATCTAGTCGATAGCTACGTGGTGATTGTGTTGGTAAGTTATAAAACCCGATTTCTTACTTTAATTGCTTTAAGGGTTAGGGTTTGGGCTAGTGATGAACCAAAGACCCATTTTGTTAGTATTTTGAGGATTTTGGGTGAATATGGGTTATGAAGGCTCATTGATGACTAACCTAGGGTTTGAATGTGTTAATTGGACTTTTGAGTCTTAAATTTGGTTAGTTAGTTGCTAGAACACTTTAATAATAAGTAAATGGGTGTTATTGGGTATGGATGAACCAAATGGGTGTGTTGACCTTGAAATGGGTCAAATGAGTCTTTAATGACCTAAGTGGCCTAGCAAGTATGAAAACGAGTTAGCCTTGCGACCTAAATGTGTTTTAAACCCATCTTGACGAATGATTAGGGTTTTGGTGTGTGTTGACCCAATTTAGGGTTAAGGGTGCAAATGAGTTGAAATTGCACCTTGGGTCAAAATGGCTTAGAATGGTGAAAGGGTTTGGTTGACCGACTTGAGTTTGCGATTGATGATGTGTATTATATGATAGGTACGTTACTTTGAGGTCTTACAAGCTCGGGTATCTTTTCACAAGACTTTGAGGTGAGTGGAATAATTATATGCGTAGGTATATAATGTATCTATTGGTTGTAGCGTGAAATGTGTAGTGTCGAGGTGTTAAGACACCACGTTTCACGTGAAGAGTGTAGCATCGAGGTGTTAAGATGCCACTCGGGTGTAGCATCCAGGTGTTAAGATGCCACCTAGGAGTGTAGTGTCGAGGTGTTAAGACACCACTCCGTAAAATGATGAGTGAAGCATCGAGGTGTTAAGATGCCACTCGAGGTGAAGTGCCGAGGTGTTAAGGTGCCACCCTAGGGGTTAGTGGTGCGAGGTGTTAAGTGCCCTAACGGATGTTGTGAACACCGATGGCGTTTTCGCGAGCGCCGTTCCCTTGTACTATTGGTTAACCATGGTTATTTGTGTTGTAAGCATATTATATTATCGAGTTATATTCATATGCGGTTGTTATGCTAGCTTGTGGTATTGGAGATTTATAGCTTGTTATTGTGACGATAAGCTAAATGTGTATGCTAGTGTGTTTGCGGGTTGGTGTGTAAGTGTATGCAAGTAGGTATAATTATATATGTATTCGTATAATTATTGCATTCACTAAGCTTTACTTACCCTCTCGTTGTTTACCATTTTATAGGTTCGGTTTTGGACAAGGGTAAGGGCATCGTTTTGGACTAGAGATCCCGCTTAATGCTAGGGGACGCTTTTGGCTTTAGTAGCTCTTGGAGTTTGATCGATAGTTGGGTAGTTTAATCCCAAATGCCATGCTCATTGTGTAGTTTGGAACTTAAACTTTTTTGGTGGTCGAAACTCTTAACTTGTATTAAACTTGTAATTTGGGTCGTGTGGGCCCCGCTTGTAAAACATTGATTTTATGTTTGAAACAGGTTAGTTTTACATATTTGGATGTATGGTAAAAAGCGTTTTGTCTAAAAGTGTCGGGATCTAGTCAATCTTTTTCGCATTTAAAAACTTTCCGGACAGTCCACTTTGGCGCGCCGCGCCCCTACCTGGCGCGCCGCGCGGGTATGCTGCACAGAATTTTTTTTTTATTTTGTATTTTCACGTGGTTTGGTCGAGGGTTGGTTTGGGTTGTTACAAGTGGTATCAGAGCCTGGTCTAAGTGATTTAGGTGACTTGAGATAGGCGCCAAGACTTAGACTTTTTGTATGTGCGCTATGCGGGACTTGTAGGACCTTGGGCCGGATCGGGATTAGTTTGTGCATAGGTTTATGTAAACTAATCATGCGCTAATTGTTATGTATGTTTAGCGAGCATCGAGCGAGATGGACGTTGTACTAGCAAGTTAATGCGACGTGCTCGCGTAACAATGATTAGCTACCATTGTTACGGGCGCAAATCGTGTCAAACAAGTAATGTACGACAATTATTGAGCGAGATGGAATAGTGTGGCGTATGTGTATGTATATATATATATATAATTTGTCCTTCTGTTTGGTGGTTTAACCTAATTCGTTTTATAGAATGAAGACGAGAAACGGTCCCGAACATGATAACAGAAGTACAAGCGGGGACGCCGAGTTCTCAACCAAGGTCGAGGCCGTCTTTAAGAAGTTAAAAGCGGATTTTCTTGCGGACGTTCGAAAGGTATTTCAAGATTCGGTTGATGAGCAAATAACCGATCTAATTAATGAACGAATGAAGGCCACTATCGAAGAGGCCCTTGACGCTAGGAATATCTATCCTCGCGGTGAAGGAGGTGAAAGAAGGCGGGACTTCCACTACAAGAACTTCAAGGATGCTCAACCCCCGATGTTTAATGGGGTGCGGGATCCTTTAAAAAGTACATGTTGGATCTCCGATATTGAGGGAGCTTTCCGTACCGCAGAATGTCCTCCCGAAAAGAAGACGAGGTATGGTTCTAGCATGTTACGCGAAGAAGCTAAGTTGTGGTGGGACGATAAAATCAACTTGTATGGTGAAGAACAATGTATGGGCTTGACATGGGAGGAGTTCAAGAAAGAATTTTTCAGAGAATACCGAACTTCATCCGATCTCGATAGAATCCGGGACGAGTTGCACCATTTGCAACAAGGGTCAATGGACTTGGTTACACTCAAGTCTACATTCTTGGCAAAGACTCGTTTTTGCCAGGAATATGTGGGTGATGATCATAAGCTCATGAAGGATTTCTACCGTACTTTGAATGATGAGTACAAGGGGAAGATTAGTCGGGGTATGGCTAAGTCTTTTGATGAATTGTTCGAGTTGGCTCGGGGTTTTGAGTCGGAGGTTCCAAGAAAGAGTGATTTCATATTTTCCAAAAGAAAATTTGAAGGTTTTAGTTACTCTAAAGCCTCAAGCAAGAAGAGCAGGTGCAAGAGGGGTCCCGAAAGTGTCAATAGTGCAAAGAAGGGCACTACCGGCGGGTTTTCTTATACGTGCTACAATTGTGGGCAACCGGGTCATATGGCTCGTGAGTGTCCGAAACCATCTTCTGGAAACAAAGTCACTTGTTTTAATTGCGGCAAAGAGGGGCATAAGAAGCAGGAGTGTCCCGATTTGCGAAATGATAATGTGAAGCGGTTAGAGAAGGCGGCGGGTACGGCTAGGGGTCGCAACTACTTGATGACTAATGATGAATCCAAACAATCGAACGAAGTTATCTCAGGTACTTTCATGGTTAATTCTAATCCGGCGAGGATTCTTTTTGATAGCGGTGCAAATTTTTCGTTTGTGTCTCCTAGATTTGTGCCTAAACTTGATAGACCGTTAGCTAAGTTAAGTCGTCCGGTAGAAGTCGAAATAGCGAACGGCAAGACGGTGCTAGTGGTCGATGTGTGTGAAAATTGTGATGTTGTTTTTGGTGCCGAAACCTTTAAAATTGATCTTATTCCAATGACCTTGGGCAACTTTGATATTGTCGTTGGTATGGATTGGCTCGATCGTTATAGAGCTGATATTGCATGCCATGATAAGTTTATTCGTGTGAAGACCCCAAGTGGGGGAGAGTTGGTTATTCATGGTGATAGATGGAGGAGACCGGTGCCGATATGCACTTTTGCACGGGCACGTCGTCATGTTGTTACCGGTGGCATGGCTTTCCTTGCTCATGTTGTTGATACTCGTAATGACCAACGACCTATTCGTGAAATTCCGGTGGTTAATGAGTTTGAAGATGTTTTTCCGGATGAGTTACTGGGTGTTCCGGCAGAAAGACAAGTTGAATTTCGCATCGAGTTGGTTTCGGGGGCTACCCCCATTGCTAAAACTCCTTATCGTTTAGCGCCAACGGAGATGCAAGATTTGTTAAATCAAATTCAAGAATTGCTCGAGAAGGGTTTTATTCGACCGAGTGCTTCACCGTGGGGCGCTCCGGTGTTATTTTGAAGAAGAAAGATGGTAGTATGCGTATGTGCATTGATTACCGTGAGTTGAATAAAGTGACGATCAAGAATTGTTATCCATTACCTAGGATTGACGATTTATTTGATCAACTTCAAGGTGCAACGTATTTCTCTAAGATCGACCTACGGTCCGGCTATCACCAAATGCAGGTCCGTGAGGAAGACATTGAGAAAACGGCTTTTAGAACACATTATGGGCATTTTGAATTCGTGGTTATGCCTTTTGGTATTACGAATGCACCGGCGGCATTCATGGATCTTATGAATCGGGTGTGCCAACCTATGTTGGACAAGTCGGTGATTGTGTTCATTGACGACATACTAGTTTACTCGAAAAGTATGAACGAACATGAACGTCATTTGCGTGAAGTATTGAAGACTTTACGAAAGGATAAGTTGTATGCTAAGTTCTCCAAATGTGAATTTTGGCTAAGGGAAGTCCAATTCCTTGGTCATATTGTGAACAAAGACGGTATTCAAGTAGATTCGGGGAAGATAGAGACGGTGAAGAGTTGGGGACGACCGACTACGCCTACGGAAATTCGAAGTTTCCTCGGATTGGCCGGTTATTATCGTCGGTTTATCCAAGACTTTTCTAAGATTGCTTCTCCATTAACGAAGTTGACGAGAAAGAATGCTAAGTTTAATTGGGAGAACGAGTAAGAAATTGTTTTTCAATTGTTAAAAGAGAAGTTGTGTCAAGCTCCGGTGTTAGTATTACCGGAAGGTGTGGAAGATATGACGGTTTATTGTGATGCTTCGCTAAATGGGCTCAGGTGTGTTCTAATGCAAAGAGGTAAAGTCATCACTTATGCCTCTCGACAATTAAAGGAACACGAAACGAGATATCCGACTCATGATCTTGAGTTGGCGGCGGTTGTGCATGCATTGAAAATTTGGCGCCATTACTTGTATGGTGTCAAGTGTACGATTTATTCGGATCATAAGAGTTTGAAACATCTCTTTAATCAACGAGATTTGAATTATCGCCAACGTAGGTGGATGGATGTGGTGAAAGACTACGATTGTGAAATACTTTATCATCCGGATAAGGCGAATGTTGTCGCGGATGCGTTGAGTCGAAAGAGTCAACATCCAAAGTGGGGTCGTTACGTTTGATTATTTCCAACGATTTTCTTGAGAAGCTTGGCGAGATTCAAATAGAGGCTTACGTTCACAATAAGCATGTGGAACGAATCGTGGGCCAATTGGAGTTCATTACTATGGGCCCGCGTGGTTTGTTGTCTTTTCAAGGAAGGGTGTGGGTGCCTAAGATGGGTGATTACCGACGGGTGCTACTTGATGAAGCACATAAGTCAAAATATTCCATTCATCCGGGTGCGACAAAAATGTATCAAGACTTGAAGAAAGATTATTGGTGGCCGGGCATGAAACGTGATATTGTGAAGTATGTTGAGCAATGTGTCACGTGTTTACAAGTAAAAGCCGAACACCAAAAGCCGTATGGTAAGTTGCAACCGTTAGAAATCCCGAAATGGAAATGGGAACACATTACCATAGATTTCATTACAAAGTTACCTAAAACGGCGAGAACCCAATTCAATTCGATTTGGGTTATAGTTGACCGATTGACAAAAAGAGCTTTGTTTCTTCCCATTAAGAAAGCGATATCGTCGGAGGCCTTGGCTAAGTTGTATATCAAGGAAGTGGTCTCGCGACATGGGGTTCCTATATCTATTATTTCGGATCGAGATACCCGTTTTACATCTCGGTTTTGGGAAAAGTTTCATGAAGATATGGGTACGCAATTGAAGTTGAGCACGGCGTATCATCCTCAAACGGACGGTCAAACCGAACGTACGAACCAAACTTTGGAAGATATGTTACGGGCGTGCATCATTGACTTCGGTGGTAGTTGGGATGAGCATTTGCCTTTGGTGGAATTCTCGTACAATAATAGTTATCATACTAGTATCGGGATGCCACCTTACGAAATGCTTTATGGGCGTAGGTGTCGAACTCCCGTTTGTTGGGGAGAAGTGGGTCAAAGAGAGATCGGGAGTACTGATTTGGTTTTAGAGACCAATAGCAAGATCAATTTGATTCGGGAACATTTGAAGAAGGCTCAAGATAAGCAAAAGTCGTATACCGATAGACATAGGCGATTGATTGAGTTCTAAGAAGGCGATATGGTGATGCTTAAGGTTTCGCCATGGAAGGGTATTATTCGATTTCGAAAAAGGGGAAAGTTAGCTCCTCGGTTTATTGGGCCGTTCAAGGTTTTAGCTCGTGTTGGTGAAGTTGCATATCGATTAGAATTACCCGAAGAGCTTGCGGGGATCCATAATACATTTCATGTTTCCCACCTCCGTAAGTGTCTTGCGGATGATTCTTCATGGATGCCATTAGACGAAATCGAGCTAAACAACAAGTTAGAGTATGTCGAGGAACCGATTGCTATCCTTGACGAGAAGGTGAAAATGTTGAGGAATAAAGAGGTGAGAACTTTCAAGGTTCAATGGCGGCGAAGTAAAGGTTCTGAGTTCACTTGGGAGCCCGAAGAGTTCGTGTTGGTTTATCTTCCCTCGTGTCATGCGGCTTGGATTGCGAGGACGCAATCCGAATAAGTGGGGGAGAGTTATAAGACCCGAATAATTGTAGTGTACATGTGTATATATAAATTACTCAAGTTTTGGGGTTTTGGTTGCACATAATTAAAAAGAGAAAAGATGCTAAACTAGGAGGTCGCGCGCAGCGCAATCTGTCTGCGACAGATTCTCCTCCTATTTTAAAATAGATATTTTGAGGGCATTTTGGTCAAAACACATTAGAGCCCGAATTTAATGCCTTGGATCAGTTTTGGAGCTTCATTCACTCCATTCCCAACAACCTTATCTTCTCCAATTAAACTCTAGAGAGAGAGTGCAATCCTTGAGAGAGAAAGCTCCATTAAAGGGTGAAAGAGGTTGAATCGGGTCTTGGTGCAAGTTATAAAGTTGTTCATCTAGTCGATAGCTACGTGGTGATTGTGTTGGTAAGTTATAAAACCCGATTTCTTACTTTAATTGCTTTAAGGGTTAGGGTTTGGGCTAGTGATGAACCAAAGACCCATTTTGTTAGTATTTTGGGGATTTTGGGTGAATATGGGTTATGATGGCTCATTGATGACTAACCTAGGGTTTGAATGTGTTAATTGGACTTTTGAGTCTTAAATTTGGTTAGTTAGTTGCTAGAACACTTCAATAATAAGTAAATGGGTGTTATTGGGTATGGATGACCCAAATGGGTGTGTTGACCTTGAAATGGGTCAAATGAGTCTTTAATGACCTAAGTGGCCTAGAAAGTATGAAAACGAGTTAGCCTTGTGACCTAAATGTGTTTTAAACCCATCTTGATGAATGATTAGGGTTTTGGTGTGTGTTGACCCAATTTAGGGTTAAGGGTGCAAATGGGTTGAAATTGCACCTTGGGTCAAAATGGCTTAGAATGGTAAAAGGGTTTGGTTGACCGACTTGAGTTTGCGATTGATGATGTGTATTATATGATAGGTACCTTACTTTGAGGTTTTGCAAGCTCGGGTATCTTTTCACAAGACTTTGAGGTGAGTGGAATAATTATATGAGTAGGTATATAATGTATCTATTTGTTGTAGCGTGAAATGTGTAGTGTCAAGGTGTTAAGACACCACGTTTCACGTGAAGAGTGTAGCATCGAGGTGTTAAGATGCCACTCGGGTGTAGCATCGAGGTGTTAAGATGCCACCTAGGAGTGTAGTGTCGAGGTGTTAAGACACCACTCCGTAAAATGATGAGTGAAGCATCGAGGTGTTAAGATGCCACTCGGGGTGAAGTGCCGAGGTGTTAAGGTGCCACCCTAGGGGTTAGTGGTGCGAGGTGTTAAGTGCCCTAACGGATGTTGTGAACACCGATGGCGTTTTTGTGAGCGCCGTTCCCTTGTACTATTGGTTAACCATGGTTATTTGTGTTGTAAGTATATTATATTATTCGAGTTATATTCATATGCGGTTGTTATGCTAGCTTGTGGTATTGGAGATTTATAGCTTGTTATTGTGACGATAAGCTAAATGTGTATGCTAGCGTGTTTGCGGGTTGGTGTGTAAGTGTATGCAAGTAGGTATAATTATATATGTATTCGTATAATTATTGCATTCACTAAGCTTTGCTTACCCTCTCGTTGTTTACCATTTTATAGGTTCGGTTTTGGACAAGGGTAAGGGCATCGTTTTGGACTAGAGATCCCGCTTGATGCTAGGAGACGCTTTTGGCTTTAGTAGCTCTTGGAGTTTGACCGATAGTTGGGTAGTTTAATCCCAAACGCCATGCTCATTGTGTAGTTTGGAACTTAAACTTTTTCGGTGGTCGAAACTCTTAACTTGTATTAAACTTGTAATTTGGGTCGTGTGGGCCCCGCTTGTAAAACATTGATTTTATGTTTGAAACAGGTTAGTTTTACATATTTGAATGTATGGTAAAAAGCGTTTCGTCTAAAAGTGTCGGGATCTAGTCAATCTTTTTCGCATTTAAAAACTTTCCGGACAGTCCACTTTGGCGCGCCGCGCGGGTATGATGCACAAATTTTTTTTTTTATTTTGTATTTTCGCGTGGTTTGGTCGAGAGTTGGTTTGGGTTGTTACACACTTGCTCTAGATAGGTATTCCACCTTGTTAACGCAGAACCTGTGAAGGTATGCGTAGCATACTTCACTTTGTCCTCTTCAGTACACTTACTTATGGCAAACACCGATTCGACCTTCTCGGTCCACCGTTTCAATCCGATCGGTCCTTCAGTTCCATCAAATTCCAAAGGTTTGCAGGCAGTGAATTCTTTGTAGGTGCATCCTACACGATTTCATGTACTGCTAGATCCAAGGTTATTGTTGGTATGTAGCGCAACCTGTACTGCGGCTATGTTTGAAGCAAGAAAGGCACGAAATTCCTCTTCGCTCATATTCAAGGTGTGTCGAGTAGTCGGTGCCATTTCCTTCAAAATAGTCAAATGAAACGAGTTAATCATATAGGATATCAAGAGTAGTCAATAGTATTTCGTAGCGTAATATGAACTTATTTATAAAAGCTCTTTCTTCATATTAGCGTTTTATACTCTTTAATTCGGGTAGTACCTACCCGTTAAGTTTATACTTAGTAGCTAACATACTATTTCAACTACTACAATTCTATATGAAAAACTAATCACAAAAAAAAAATATCATATTCAAACCTTTATACAATAACTTGCAAACTTACAATACCGCTTTTTTTTTTTTTTTTACATATAGCATGAAATATAGCACATAAAATTTTGATACAAAGTAGTTGCGAAGATAATTCTAGTTAATAAATAAGGCGTTCAGCAAAGGCAATAAAGACACGTAATTCATACGTCCAGAAACAAGTCATGCATTCTGGTTTTACTAATATCACTTCCCATCCTTGGTTTTGTGGAACATAACCGTTGTGACCGATAGTAAGACAATGTGTTGTAACTTCGTCAAAAGGATGAAGGTTATGTAATGACCAACAGTCTCGTAATAACCTAAAAGCCTCATTTCTTACCCCAATTACCGACTCCGTCACTTGTGGGAATGTTTTGTTTAATAGTTGTAGCCCGATGTTCTTGTTCTCACTTTGGTGAGAAGCGAACATTACTAACCCGTAAGCATAACATGTGAAATGTCCCGTTCTTATTGATTAAAAACGTTCCATATTAATTGATTTCGTTGCGAGGTTTTGACCTCTATATGAGACGTTTTTCAAAGACTGCATTCATTTTTAAAACAAACCATAACCTTTATTTCATAAATAAAGGTTTAAAAAGCTTTACGTAGATTATCAAATAATGATAATCTAAAATATCCTGTTTACACACGCCCATTACATAATGGTTTACAATACAAATATGTTACATCGAAATCAGTTTCTTGAATGCAGTTTTTACACAATATCATACAAACATGGACTCCAAATCTTGTCCTTATTTTAGTATGCAACAGCGGAAGCTCTTAGTATTCACCTGAGAATAAACATGCTTTAAACGTCAACAAAAATGTTGGTGAGTTATAGGTTTAACCTATATATATCAAATCGTAACAATAGACCACAAGATTTCATATTTCAATACACATCCCATACATAGAGATAAAAATCATTCATATGGTGAACACCTGGTAATCGACATTAACAAGATGCATATATATAAGAATATCCCCATCATTCCGGGACACCCTTCGGATATGATATAAATTTCGAAGTACTAAAGCATCCGGTACTTTGGATGGGGTTTGTTAGGCCCAATAGATCTATCTTTAGGATTCGCGTCAATTAGGGTGTCTGTTCCCTAATTCTTAGATTACCAGACTTAATAAAAAGGGGCATATTCGATTTCGATAATTCAACCATAGAATGTAGTTTCACGTACTTGTGTCTATTTTGTAAATCATTTATAAAACCTACATGTATTCTCATCCCAAAAATATTAGATTTTAAAAGTGGGACTATAACTCACTTTCACAGATTTTTACTTCATCGGGAAGTAAGACTTGGCCACTGGTTGATTCACGAACCTATAACAATATATACATATATATCAAAGTATGTTTAAAATATATTTACAACACTTTTAATATATTTTGATGTTTTAAGTTTATTAAGTCAGCTGTCCTCGTTAGTAACCTACAACTAGTTGTCCACAGTTAGATGTACAGAAATAAATCGATAAATATTATCTTGAATCAATCCACGACCCAGTGTATACGTATCTCAGTATTGATCACAACTCAAACTATATATATTTTGGAATCAACCTCAACCCTGTATAGCTAACTCCAACATTCACATATAGAGTGTCTATGGTTGTTCCGAAATATATATAGATGTGTCGACATGATAGGTCGAAACATTGTATACGTGTCTATGGTATCTCAAGATTACATAATATACAATACAAGTTGATTAAGTTATGGTTGGAATAGATTTGTTACCAATTTTCACGTAGCTAAAATGAGAAAAATTATCCAATCTTGTTTTACCCATAACTTCTTCATTTTAAATCCGTTTTGAGTGAATCAAATTGCTATGGTTTCATATTGAACTCTATTTTATGAATCTAAACAGAAAAAGTATAGGTTTATAGTCGGAAAAATAAGTTACAAGTCATTTTTGTAAAGGTAGTCATTTCAGTCGAAAGAACGACGTCTAGATGACCATTTTAGAAAACATACTTCCACTTTGAGTTTAACCATAATTTTTTGATATAGTTTCATGTTCATAATAAAAATCATTTTCACAGAATAACAACTTTTAAATCAAAGTTTATCATAGTTTTTAATTAACTAACCCAAAACAGCCCGCGGTGTTACTACGACGGCGTAAATCCGGTTTTATGGTGTTTTTCGTGTTTCCAGGTTTTAAATCATTAAGTTAGCATATCATATAGATATAGAACATGTGTGTAATTAATTTTAAAAGTCAAGTTAGAAGGATTAATTTTTTTTTGCGAACAAGTTTAGAATTAACTAAACTATGTTCTAGTGATTACGAGTTTAAACCTTCGAATAAGATAGTTTTATATATATGAATCGAATGATGTTATGAACATCATTACTTCCTCAAGTTTAATAGGTAAACCTACTGGAAGTGACAAGAAATGATCTAGCTTCAAAGGATCTTGGATGGCTTGAAAGTTCTTGAAGTAGGATCATGACACAAAAACAAGTTCAAGTAAGATTTTTACTTGAATTAAGATAGTTTATAGTTATAGAAATTGAATCAAAGTTTGAATATGAATATTACCTTGAATAAGAAAGATAACCTACTATATATAACAAAGGTTTCTTGATCTTAGATGATTACTTGGAATGGATTAGAAAGCTTGGAAGTAAATTAGTAAACTTGAAGGGATTTTTGAAGTGTTCTTCCTATGATGATTATAGCTTGATTCTTGAAGTGATTTTTGATTAAGATGATGATTAACTACTGGAAAAATACGTTCATAATAGTGAGTGTGTGTGTGTTGAGAGAGAATTAGAAAGAGAATTGGAAATGAAATGGAGTGATTGATGAGTGGTAATTGGTGAGTGGTGAGTGGGGTTAAAAGGAGTTCTAGTTAGTTGACTAGCTCATGGTAGAAGTTAAAATTGATTAGTCATACATGACATAATCAAGAGTGGAATCCCATGCTAGTTCCTATTGATATATACTCATAGTAAGTACGTTTTGAAGCTGTGTATAATACGGTTAAGAATACGACTAGAATTCTTGATGAAACAAAAGAATGGAAAAGTAACTGTAACCATTTTCGTTAAGTATGAGTGTTTTGATATATGTCTTGAAGTCTTCCAAAAGTATTTTAATACATCTAAATACACTACATGTATATACATTTTAACTGAGTCGTTAAGTCATCATTAGTCGTTACATGTAAGTGTTGTTTTGAAACCTTTAAGTTAACGATCTCAATTAATGTTGTTAACCCATTGTTTATTATATCTAATGAGATGTTAAATTATTATATTATCATGATATTATGATATATTAATATATCTTAATATGATATATATACATTTAAATGTCGTTACAACGATAATCGTTACATATATGTCTCGTTTCGAAATCCTTAAGTTAGTAGTCTTGTTTATATGTATATAACTCATTGTTAATATACTTATGGAGATACTTACTTATCATAATCTCATGTTAACCATATGTATATCCATATATATATCGTCATGTCGTTTTTACAAGTTTTAACGTTCGTGAATCACCGGTCAACTTGGGTCGTCAATTGTCTATATGAAACATATTTCAATTAATCAAGTCTTAACAAGTTTGATTGCTTAACATGTTGAAAACATTTAATCATGTAAATATCAATCTCAATTAATATATATAAACATGGAAAAGTTCGGGTCACTACAGTACCTACCCGTTAAATAAATTTCGTCCCGAAATTTTAAGCTGTTGAAGGTGTTGACGAATCTTCTGGAAATAGATGCGGGTATTTCTTTTTCATCTGATCTTCAAGCTCCCAGGTGAACTCGGGTCCTCTACGAGCATTCCATCGAACCTTAACAATTGGTATCTTGTTTTGCTTAAGTCTTTTAACCTCACGATCCATTATTTCGACGGGTTCTTCGATGAATTGGAGTTTTTCGTTGATTTGGATTTCATCTAACGGAATAGTGAGATCTTCTTTAGCAAAACATTTCTTCAAATTCGAGACGTGGAAAGTGTTATGTACAGCCGCGAGTTGTTGAGGTAACTCAAGTCGGTAAGCTACTGGTCCGACACGATCAATAATCTTGAATGGTCCAATATACCTTGGATTTAATTTCCCTCGTTTACCAAATCGAACAACGCCTTTCCAAGGTGCAACTTTAAGTATGACCATCTCTCCAATTTCAAATTCTATATCTTTTCTTTTAATGTCAGCGTAGCTCTTTTGTCGACTTTGGGCGGTTTTCAACCGTTGTTGAATTTGGATGATCTTCTCGGTAGTTTCTTGTATAATCTCCGCACCCGTAATCTGTCTATCCCCCACTTCACTCCAACAAATTGGAGACCTGCACTTTCTACCATAAAGTGCTTCAAACGGCGCCATCTCAATGCTTGAATGGTAGCTGTTGTTGTAGGAAAATTCTGCTAATGGTAGATGTCGATCCCAACTGTTTCCGAAATCAATAACACATGCTCGTAGCATGTCTTTAAGCGTTTGTATCGTCCTTGCGCTATGCCCATCAGTTTGTGGATGATAGGCAGTACTCATGTCTAGACGAGTTCCTAATACTTGCTGTAATGTCTGCCAGAATCTTGAAATAAATCTGCCATCCCTATCAGAGATAATAGAGATTGGTATTCCATGTCTGGAGACGACTTCCTTCAAATACAGTCGTGCTAACTTCTCCATCTTGTCATCTTCTCTTATTGGCAGGAAATGTGCTGATTTGGTGAGACGATCAACTTTTACCCAAATAGTATCAAAACCACTTGAAGTCCTTGGCAATTTAGTGATGAAATCCATGGTAATGTTTTCCCATTTCCATTCCGGGATTTCGGGTTGTTGAAGTAGACCTGATGGTTTCTGATGCTCAGCTTTGACCTTAGAACACGTCAAACATTCTTCTACGTATTTAGCAACATAGGCTTTCATACCCGGCCACTAAAAATATTTCCTGAGATCCTTGTACATCTTCCCCGTTCCAGGATGTATTGAGTATCTGGTTTTATGAGCTTCTCTAAGTACCATTTCTCTCATATCTCCAAATTTTTGTACCCAAATCCTTTCAGCCCTATACCGGGTTCCGTCTTCCCGAATATTAAGATGTTTCTCCGATCCTTTGGGTATTTCATCCTTTAAATTTCCCTCTTTTAAAACTCCTTGTTGCGCCTCCTTTATTTGAGTAGTAAGGTTATTATGAATCATTATATTCATAGATTTTACTCGAATGGGTTCTCTGTCCTTCCTGCTCAAGGCATCGGCTACCACATTTGCCTTCCCCGGGTGGTAATGAATCTCAAAGTCGTAATCATTCAATAATTCAATCCACCTACGCTGCCTCATATTCAGTTGTTTCTGATTAAATATGTGTTGAAGACTTTTGTGGTCGGTATATATAATACTTTTGACCCCATATAAGTAGTGCCTCCAAGTCTTTAATGCAAAAACAACCGCGCCTAATTCCAAATCATGCGTCGTATAATTTTGTTCGTGAATCTTCAATTGTCTAGACGCATAAGCAATCACCTTCGTTCATTGCATTAATACACAACCGAGACCTTGTTTTGATGCGTCACAATAAATCACAAAATCATCATTCCCTTCAGGCAATGACAATATAGGTGCCGTAGTTAGCTTTTTCTTCAATAACTGGAACGCTTTCTCTTATTCATCATTCCATTCAAATTTCTTCCCTTTATGCGTTAATGCAGTCAAGGGTTTTGCTATTCTGGAAAAGTCTTGGATGAACCTTCTGTAGTAACCAGCTAGTCCTAAAAACTGGCGTATGTGTTTCGGAGTTTTTGGGGTTTCCCACTTTTCAACAGTTTCTATCTTTGCCGGATCCACCTTAATACCTTCTTTGTTCACTATGTAACCGAGGAATTGAACTTCTTCCAACCAAAATGCACACTTTGAAAACTTAGCGTACAATTCTTCCTTCCTCAATACTTCTAACACCTTTCTCAAATGTTCACCGTGTTCTTGGTCATTCTTTGAGTAAATAAGTATGTCATCAATGAAAACAATGACAAACTTGTCAAGGTATGGTCCACACACTCGGTTCATAAGGTCCATGAACACAGCTGGTGCATTAGTTAAACCAAACGGCATGACCATAATCTCGTAATGACCGTAACGTGTTCTGAAAGCAGTCTTTGGAATATCATCTTCTTTCACCCGCATTTGATGATACCCGGAACGTAAGTCAATCTTTGAATAAACAGACGAGCCTTGTAGTTGATCAAATAAGTCGTCGATTCTTGCTAGTGGGTAGCGGTTCTTGATGGTAAGTTTGTTCAACTCTCGGTAGTCGATACATAACCTGAATGTACCCTCTTTCTTCTTGACAAACAAAACAGGAGCTCCCAACGGTGATCTACTTGGTCGAATGAAACCACGCTCTAAAAGTTCTTGTAATTGGCTTTGTAGTTCTTTCATCTCGCTGGGTGCGAGTCTGTAAGGAGCACAAGCTATTGGTGCAGCTCCTGGTACAAGATCTATTTGAAATTCAACGGATCGCTGTGGGGGTAATCCCGGTAATTCTTTCGGAAATACATCGGGAAATTCTTTTGCAATGGGAACATCATTGATGCTCTTTTCTTCGGTTTGTACTTTCTCGACGTGTGCTAGAACAGGATAGCAACCTTTTCTTATTAGTTTTTGTGCCTTCAAATTACTAATAATATGTAGCTTCGTGTTACCCTTTTCTCCGTACACCATTAAGGGTTTTCCTTTTTCTCGTATAATGCGAATTGCATTTTTGTAACAAACGATCTCTGCTTTCACTTCTTTCAACCAGTCCATACCGATTATCACATCAAAACTCCCTAACTCTACTGGTATCAAATCAATCTTAAATGTTTCGCTAACCAGTTTAATTTCTCGATTCCGACATATATTATCTGCTGAAATTAATTTACCATTTGCTAATTCGAGTAAAAATTTACAATCCAAAGGCGTCAATGGACAACTTAATTTAGCACAAAAATCTCTACTCATATAGCTTCTATCCGTACCCGAATCAAATAAAACGTAAGCAGATTTATTGTCAATAAGAAACGTACCCGTAACAAGCTCCTGGTCTTCCTGTGCCTCTGCCGCATTAATATTGAAAACTCTTCCGCGGCCTTGTCCATTCGTGTTCTCCTGGTTCGGGCAATTTCTAATAATGTGTCCCGGTTTTCCACATTTATAACAAACTACATTGGCATAACTTGCTCCGACACTACTTGCTCCGCCATTACTTGTTCCGACACCATTTGTTCCTTTCGTTCTATTAACCTCTGGTCCGTAGACCTCACACTTCACCGCGCTATGACCATTTCTTTTACACTTGTTGCAAAATTTGGTGCAGAACCCCGAGTGATACTTTTCACACCTTTGGCATAGCTGCTTCTGATTGTTGTTGTTGTTGTTGCGGTTATTATTGTTGTTGGGATGATTGTTGTAGTTGCTGTTGTTGTTGTTGTTGTTGTTGGGCCGTTTGTTGTAGTTGCGATTGATGTTGCGATTGTTGGGATAATTGTTGCGATTATTGTTGTAATTGCTGTTGTTGTTATATTGGTGATTCTTATCACCGTTTTCCTCCCACTTTCTTTTGACTTTCTTCACATTGGCCTCTTCAGCAGTCTGTTCTTTAATTCTTTCTTCAATCTGGTTCACTAGTTTGTGAGCCATTCTACATGCCTGTTGTATGGAGGCGGGCTCGTGTGAACTTATATCTTCTTGGATTCTTTCCGATAATCCTTTCATAAACGCGTCGATCTTCTCTTCCTCATCTTCGAATGCTCCCGGACACAATAGGTACAATTCTGTGAATCGTCTTTCGTACGTGGTAATATCAAATCCTTGGGTTCGTAACCCTCTAAGTTCTGTCTTGAGCTTATTGACCTCGGTTCTGGGACGGTACTTCTCGTTCATCAAGTGCTTGAATGCTGACCACGGTAGTGCGTACGCATCATCTTGTCCCACTTGCTCTAGATAGGTATTCCACCATGTTAACGCAGAACCTATGAAGGTATGCGTAGCGTACTTCACTTTGTCCTCTCAGTACACTTACTTATGGCAAACACCGATTCGACCTTCTCGGTCCACCGTTTCAATCCGATCGGTCCTTCGGTTCCATCAAATTCCAAAGGTTTGCAGGCAGTGAATTCTTTGTAGGTGCATCCTACACGATTTCCTGTACTGCCAGATCCAAGGTTATTGTTGGTATGTAGCGCAGCCTGTACTGCGGCTATGTTTGAAGCTAGAAAAGTACGGAATTCCTCTTCATTCATATTCACGGTGTGTCGAGTAGTCGGTTCCATTTCCTTCAAAATAGTCAAATGGAACAAGTTAATCATACAGAATATTAAGAGTAGTTAATAGTATTTCATAGCATAATATGAACTCATTTATAAAAGCTTTTTCTTCATATTAGCGTTTTATAAGTTTAAATTCGGGTAGTACCTACACGTTAAGTTCATACTTCGTAGCTAATATACAATTCAACTACTACAATTCTATATGAAAAACTGATTGTAATAATATTTCGCGTTCAAACTTTTATACAATATTTTACAAACTTACAATACCGCTTATTTTACATAAAGCATGAAATATAGCACACAATAACTTTGATACAAGATAGTTGTGAAGATAATTCTAGCTAGTACACAAGTCGTTCAGCAAAGGCAATAAAGTCACGTAATTCATACGTCCAGAAACAAGTCATGCATTCTGGTTTTACTAGGACTACTTCCCATCCTTGGTCTTGTGGAACATAACCATTATGGCCGTTGATAAGACAGCGTGTTGTAACGTCGTCAAAGGGACGAGGGTTACATAATGACCAACAGTCTCGTAATAACCTAAAAACCTCATTTCTTACCCCAATTACCGACTCCGTCACTTGTGGGAACGTTTTGTTTAATAGTTGTAGCCCGATGTTCTTATTCTCACTTTGGTGAGAAGTGAACATTACTAACCCGTAAGTATAACATGCTTCTTTATGTTGCATGTTAGCCGCTTTTTCTAAATCACGAAGTCCTATATTCGGATATACTGAGTCAAAATAATTTCTTAACCCGTTGCGTAAAATAGCATTTGGGTTCCCCGCAATATATGCATCAAAGTAAACACATCGTAACTTATGGATTTCCCAATGTGATATCCCCCATCTTTCGAACGAAAGCCTTTTATAAACCAAGGCATTCTTGGAACGTTCTTCGAATGTCTTACAAACTGATCTCGCCTTAAATAGTTGTGCCGGGGAATTCTGACCGACTCTAGACAAGATTTCATCAATCATGTCTCCGGGTAGGTCTCTTAAAATATTGGGTTGTCTATCCATTTTGTGTTTTTATACTGTAAAATAGACAAGAGTTAGATTCATAAAAAAATACTTATTAATACATGCAATTTTTTTACATATATCATAAAGCATAAGCACACTATATTACATATATTACACCACACGAATACAACTATCTTATTCCGACTCGCTCATTTCTTCTTGTTCGGTTTTGGTTCGTTTTGCCAAGTTTCTAGGGATATATGATGTTCCCCTAATACGAGCCGTCGTTGTCCACATTGGTTTAGAAAAACCTGGTGGTTTAGAGGTTCCCGGGTCATTGTTACAACTTAAGGACTTCGGGGGTTGACGATACATATAAATTTCATCGGGGTTGGAATTAGATTTCTCTATTTTTATGCCCTTTCCCTTATTATTTTCTTTTGCCTTTTTAAATTCAGTTGGGGTAATTTCTATAACATCATCGGAATTCTCGTCGAAATCCGATTCATCGGAGAATTGGTAATCCTCCCAATATTTTGCTTCCTTGGCGGAAACACCATTGACCATAATTAACCTTGGTCGGTTGGTTGAGGATTCTCTTTTACTTAACCGTTTTATTATTTCCCCCACCGGTTCTATTTCTTCTTCCGGTTCCGATTCTTCTTCCGCTTCCGATTCTTCTTCCGGTTCCGACTCTTCTTCCGGTTCCTCTTCGGGAACTTGTGAATCAGTCCACGAATCATTCCAATTTACATTTGACTCTTCATTATTATTAGGTGAGTCAATGGGACTTGTTCTAGAGGTAGACATCTATCACATAATATCAAACACGTTAAGAGATTAATATATCACATAATATTCATATATTAAAAATATATAGTTTCCAACAAAAATGTTAAGCAATTATTTTTAAAGAAAACACGGCGAAGTCCAGACTCACTAATACATCCTAACAAACTCGATAAGACACACTAATGCAAATTTGCTGGTTCTCTAAGACCAACGCTCGGATACCAACTTAAATGTCCCGTTCTTATTGATTAAAAACGTTCCATATTAATTGATTTCGTTGCGAGGTTTTGACCTCTATATGAGACGTTTTTCAAAGACTGCATTCATTTTTAAAACAAACCATAACCTTTATTTTATAAATAAAGGTTTAAAAAGCTTTACGTAGATTATCAAATAATGATAATCTAAAATATCCTGTTTACACACGACCATTACATAATGGTTTACAATACAAATATGTTACATCGAAATCAGTTTCTTGAATGCAGTTTTTACACAATATCATACAAACATGGACTCCAAATCTTGTCCTTATTTTAGTATGCAACAGCGGAAGCTCTTAGTATTCACCTGAGAATAAACATGCTTTAAACTTCAACAAAAATGTTGGTGAGTTATAGGTTTAACCTATATATATCAAATCGTAACAATAGACCACAAGATTTCATATTTCAATACACATCCTATACATAGAGATAAAAATCATTCATATGGTGAACACCTGGTAACCGACATTAACAAGATGCATATATATAAGAATATCCCCATCATTCCGGGACACCCTTCGGATATGATATAAATTTCGAAGTACTAAAGCATCCGGTACTTTGGATGGGGTTTATTAGGCCCAATAGATCTATCTTTAGGATTCGCGTCAATTAGGGTGTCTGTTCCCTAATTCTTAGATTACCAGACTTAATAAAAAAGGGCATATTCGATTTCGATAATTCAACCATAGAATGTAGTTTCACGTACTTGTGTCTATTTTGTAAATCATTTATAAAACCTGCATGTATTCTCATCACAAAAATATTAGATTTTAAAAGTGGGACTATAACTCACTTTCACAGATTTTTACTTCGTCGGGAAGTAAGACTTGGCCACTGGTTGATTCATGAACCTATAACAATATATACATATATATCAAAGTATGTTTAAAATATATTTACAACACTTTTAATATATTTTGATGTTTTAAGTTTATTAAGTCAGCTGTCCTCGTTAGTAACCTACAACTAGTTGTCCACAGTTAGATGTACAGAAATAAATCGATAAATATTATCTTGAATCAGTATTGATCACAACTCAAACTATATATATTTTGGAATCAACCTCAACCCTGTATAGCTAACTCCAACATTCACATATAGAGTGTCTATGGTTGTTCCGAAATATATATAGATGTGTCGACATGATAGGTCGAAACATTGTATACGTGTCTATGGTATCTCAAGATTACATAATATACAATACAAGTTGATTAAGTTATGGTTGGAATAGATTTGTTACCAATTTTCACGTAGCTAAAATGAGAAAAATTATCCAATCTTGTTTTACCCATAACTTCTTCATTTTAAATCCGTTTTGAGTGAATCAAATTGCTATGGTTTCATATTGAACTCTATTTTATGAATCTAAACAGAAAAAGTATTGGTTTATAGTCGGTAAAATAAGTTACAAGTCGTTTTTGTAAAGGTAGTCATTTTAGTCGAAAGAACGACGTCTAGATGACCATTTTAGAAAACATACTTCCACTTTGAGTTTAACCATAATTTTTTGATATAGTTTCATGTTCATAATAAAAATCATTTTCTCAGAATAACAAGTTTTAAATCAAAGTTTATCATAGTTTTTAATTAACTAACCCAAAACAGCCCGCGGTGTTACTACGACGGCGTAAATCCGGTTTTACGGTGTTTTTGGTGTTTCCAGGTTTTAAATCATTAAGTTAGCATATCATATAGATATAGAACATGTGTGTAGTTAATTTTAAAAGTCAAGTTAGAAGGATTAACTTTTGTTTGCGAACAAGTTTAGAATTAACTAAACTATGTTCTAGTGATTACGAGTTTAAACCTTCGAATAAGATAGTTTTATATATATGAATCGAATGATGTTATGAACATCATTACTACCTCAAGTTTAGTAGGTAAACCTACTGGAAGTGACAAGAAATGATCTAGCTTCAAAGGATCTTGGATGGTTTGAAAGTTCTTGAAGTAGGATCATGACACAAAAACAAGTTCAAGTAAGATTTTTACTCGAATTAAGATAGTTTATAGTTATAGAAATTGAATCAAAGTTTGAATATGAATATTACCTTGAATAAGAAAGATAACCTACTGTATATAACAAAGGTTTCTTGATCTTAGATGATTACTTGGAATGGATTAGAAAGCTTGGAAGTAAATTAGTAAACTTGAAGGGATTTTTGAAGTGTTCTTGAAGTGTTCTTCCTATGATGATTATAGCTTGATTCTTGAAGTGATTTTTGATGAAGATGATGATTAACTACTGGAAAAATACGTTCATAATAGTGTGTGTGTGTTGAGAGAGAATTAGAAAGAGAATTGGAAGTGAAATGGAGTGATTGATGAGTGGTAATTGGTGAGTGGTGAGTGGTGAGTGGGGTTAAAAGGAGTTCTAGTTAGTTGACTAGCTCATGGTAGAGGTTAAAATTGATTAGTCATACATGACATAATCAAGAGTGGAATCCCATGCTAGTTCCTATTGGTATATACTCATAGTAAGTACGTTTTGAAGCTGTGTATAATACGGGTAAGAATACGACTAGAATTCTTGATGAAAGAAAAGAATGGAAAAGTAACTGTAACAATTTTCGTTAAGTATGAGTGTTTTGATATATGTCTTGAAGTCTTCCAAAAGTATTTTAATACATCTAAATACACTACATGTATATACATTTTAACTTAGTCGTTAAGTCATCGTTAGTCGTTACATGTAAGTGATGTTTTGAAACCTTTAAGTTAACGATCTCAATTAATGTTGTTAACCCATTGTTTATTATATCTAATGAGATGTTAAATTATTATATTATCATGATATTATGATATATTAATATATCTTAATATGATATATATACATTTAAATGTCGTTACAACGATAATCGTTACATATATGTCTCGTTTCGAAATCCTTAAGTTAGTAGTCTTGTTTATATGTATATAACTCATTGTTAATATACTTATGGAGATACTTACTTATCATAATCTCATGTTAACCATATGTATATCCATATATATATCGTCATGTCGTTTTTACAAGTTTTAACGTTCGTGAATCGCCGGTCAACTTGGGTGGTCAATTGTCTATATGAAACATATTTCAATTAATCAAGTCTTAACAAGTTTGATTGCTTAACATGTTGGAAACATTTAATCATGTAAATATCAATCTCAATTAATATATATAAACATTGAAAAGTTCGGGTCACTACAACATGCTTCTTTATGTTCCATGTTAGCCGCTTTTTCTAAATCACGAAGTCCTATATTCGGATATATTGAGTCAAAATAATTTCTTAACCCGTTGCATAAAATAGCATTTGGGTTCCCCGCAATATATGCGTCAAAGTAAACACATCGTAACTTATGGATTTCCCAATGTGATATCCCCCATCTTTCGAACGAAAGCCTTTTATAAATCAAGGCATTCTTGGAACGTTCTTCGAATGTCTTACAAATTGATCTCGCCTTAAATAGTTGTGCCAAGGGATTCTGATTGACTCTAGACAAGATTTCATCAATCATGTCTCCGGGTAGGTCTCTTAAAATATTGGGTTGTCTATCCATTTTGTGTTTTTATACTGTAAAATAAACAAGAGTTAGATTAATAAAAAAAATACTTATTAATACAAGCAATTTTTGCATATATCATAAAGCATAAGCACACTATATTACATATATTACACCACACGAATACAACTATCTTATTCCGACTCGCTCATTTCTTCTTCTTTGGTTTTGGTTCGTTTTGCCAAGTTTCTAGGGATATATGATGTTCCCCTAATACGAGCCGTCGTTTTCCACATTGGTTTAGAAAAACCTGGTGGTTTAGAGGTTCCTGGGTTATTGTCACAACTTAAGAAATACGGGTGTTGACGATACATATAAAGTTCATCAGGTTTGGAATCAAATTTCTCTATTTTTATGCCCTTTCCCTTATTGTTCTCTTTTGCCTTATTAAAATGTGTAGGGGTAATTTCTATAACATCATTGGAATCCTTGTCGGGATCCGATTCATCGGAGAATTGGTAATCCTCCGAATACTTTGCTTCCTTGGCGGAAACACCATTGACCATAATTAACTTTGGTTGGTTGGTTGAGGATTTTCTTCTACTTAACCGTTTTATTATTTCCCCCACTGGTTCTATTTCTTCTTCCGGTTCCGATTCTTCTTCCGGTTCCGATTCTTCTTCCGGTTCGTACTCGTCTTTCGGTTCCTCTTCAGGAACTTGTGAATCAGTCCACGAATCATTCCAATTTACATTTGACTCTTCATTATTATTAGGTAATTCAATGGGACTTGTTCTAGAGGTAGACATCTATCACATAATATCAAACACGTTAAGAGATTAATAAATCACATAATATTCACATGTTAAAAATATGTAGTTTCCAACAAAAATGTTAAGCAATCATTTTTAAAGAAAGCACGGTTGATAATGCTAAAAACGAGCATATATTTCATAGCATTATCCCTCAAGAAAGACAAGCTTTTAGTTGCAATTATTCTATTTACAAGTGATATTCGTTTAAATAATAAAAGGTGAAGACAAAAGACAGATTCGACGAATTGAAGACGCAAACGACCAAAAAGCTCAAAAGTACAAAATACAATCAACGAGGTTCCAATTATTGATAAGAAACGTCTCAAAATTACAAGAGTACAAGATTTAAAACAAAAAGTACAAGATATTAAATTGTACGCAAGAACGTTCGAAAATCCGAAACCGGGACCAGAGTCAACTCTCAACGCTCGACGCAACGGACTAAAAATTACAAGTCAACTATGCACATAAATATAATATAATATTTAAATAATTCTTAAAATTATTTATATATTATATTTATTTATATATTATGTCGGCAAAGCTAAGATTCAAATTGATGTGAGCTGGAAAATCAAACTCCACGACTCGCGGAATTTGAAGGCCAAAAACTCCACTACTCGCGGAGTTTGAAAAATCAGAAATCCCTATAAAAGGCCATGCATTCTGCCGAGTTTAAGAATATAAATAATAATAATAATACTCTGTAATAAATAATAAATAAATAATATATATATATATATATATATATATATATATATATATATATATATATATATATATATATATATATATATATATATATATATATAGTATAGGGTAGTTTTATATTAGATTAGTTCGGGTTATGTAAAGGTTATTTTACGGGTTTTTGAAGTCGAAATTCTGTCCGTGTAACACTACGCGATAAATACTCAATGTAAGTTATGTTCTCCTTTTTAAATTAATGTCTCATACTTAAGTTATTATTATGCTTATTTGAGCCAAAGTAATCATGATGTTGGACTAAATATTAAAGACGGGGTAATTGGGCTTTGTACCATAATTGGGGTTTGGACAAAAGAACGACACTTGTGGAAATTAGACTATGGGCTATTAATGGGCTTTATATTTGTTTAACTAAATGATAGTTTGTTAATGTTAATATAAAGATTTACAATTGGACGTCCCTATAAATAATCATATACACTCGATCGGACACGATGGGCGGGGTATTTATATGTACGAATAATCATTCATTTAACCGGACACGGGAATGAATTAATAGCCACTAGAATTATTAAAACAGGGGTGAAATTATGTACAAGGACACTTGGCATAATTGATAACAAAGTATTAAAACCTTGGGTTACACTCAGTCGACATCCTGGTGTAATTATTAAACAAAGTATTAGAATCTTGTTATAGTTTAAGTCCTCAATTAGTTGGAATATTTGACTTCGGGTATAAGGATAATTTGACGAGGACACTCGCACTTTATATTTATGACTGAAGGACTGTTATGGACAAAACCAGACGGACATATTAAATAATCCAGGACAAAGGATAATTAACCCATGAGCATAAAACTAAAATCAACACGTCAAACATCATGATTACGGAAGTTTAAATAAGCATAATTCTTTTATTTCATATTTAATTTCCTTTATTTTATATTTAATTGCACTTTTAATTATTTCACTTTTATTTATTATTATTGTATTTAATTGCAATTTTAATTATCGTACTTTTTAATCGCAAGTTTATTTTATCGCACTTTTATTATTCGCAATTTCATTATCGTTATTTACTTTACGCTTTAAATTAAGTCTTTTATTTATTTAATATTTTACATTTGGTTTTAGCTGCGACTAAAGTTTTAAAATCGACAAACCGGTCATTAAACGGTAAAAATCCCCCTTTATAATAATAATATTACTTATATATATTTGTATTTTTATAAAATAAAACTAATATAGCGTTAAGCTTTGATTAAAAGATTTTTCCTGTGGAACGAACCGGACTTACTAAAAACTACACTACTGTACGATTAGGTATACTGCCTATAAGTGTTGTAGCAAGGTTTAAGTATATCCATTCTCTAAATAAATAAATATCTTGTGTAAAATTGTATCATATTTAATAGTATTTCCCTGCTAAAATTTAAGCTATTTTATATACACCTCACATAACATCAAGTATTTTTGGCGCCGGTGCCGGGGAACTTAAAAATTTAGCTTAAAAGCCGGAAGCACAATGCTATATAAAAAAAAAGAGTTTTATTTTTAGTTTACTTTTATAAAAATACGTTTTTGTAAAAATACGTTTTAAAAATTCAAAAATATAAAAAGAAAAACAAAAATTTATATATTTTTAAGAGTTTGTTAAATATATAAGTTTTATAAAGTTTCTTTATTTTTATTTTTAGTATTTAAAAATATAAATTTTATTTAAATATTGTGTTTTTTTTTTATAAAACAGCAAAACAGAAAAAAAAAAATAATATAAAAGTTTACGGGCTACACTGTAGCAGCCCAACCCATCTGGCCCGATTTTCTACGTCATGCGATCGCATTAATATATAGCATACACTCCATGCGATCGTATGGAGTGATTTGACTCGTCTGAAACATAAGCTGTACGAAATTATGGTTTATAATAATAATTATTATTAATTAATAACCCTAATTAGGTTATAATTATTTTATTATTTAGTTTAGTTTATTTATAATTTGTATTTTAAGTCTAAATTAGTTTTAATAATTTATAAAATTAATAGTTTTATAAAATAAATAATATAAAAATAATATTTTTATAAAAATTGTAATTTTTACAACTTTTTATATATTTTTATATTTTGTCCCTTTTTAATAGTTTTAGCGTAACTTTTGTATTTTTCGCTCGTATTTAGTTTTAATTCATAGTTTTTGCCATAGTTATTTTTATTTCTAGATTTTTAGGCCTTGCCGTAAAATCCCTTAAGTGCTTTTTCTTTAGACTAAGATTTAGGTGCTTTAGAATTTTGCGACGCCTTTTTAAGTTTTAGTACCTTTTTAAGTTATTGCCATTTGGGATAGAGTTTTACTTGTAAGCTTTAATATTTTTAGACGCCTTTTACCTATGTATCAATTATCATTCCAATTAGTAATCTCAATTTGCGATTATAATTTTAAGTTAGTGATAGTAATAAGGTTGGGTTAGTCGAGTGTTTTTAAGTTCTATAAGTCATTTCTTTTTATTTCTTATTTTCCGACGCCTTTTATTTTTCAACCCTTTTCTTTTTCTTTTTCAACGCGCTCTTTTTCTTTCTTATTTCTCGATATTCTAGTTTTTAGGACATAGATTTTTATTCTACTTCTTATCTAAATTTCTTAAAATTACGAAAATTTATTTTAAGTAGTTAAATTAATAGACATCAAAATTTTCTGGTTCGTAGTAATAGTTGGATTTGTACGTGGACCGGGTTATTGGAGCCAAACAGTCCTCAATTATATTGAGACCAAACGAATCCTGCCCCTCTGCTGCATCTTTTGGCTATTCGAAACGTGGGCAAAATCAGAAAAGTCTATTGATTGGATAACTTATATAATTTTTCTTTCCTTTTAAAAAAAACTAATAGGATATTCAGTGAATGCACCGAGCAAGACGTGCACCACCTTTTGTACGTTCACCACCTGTAACTAGATCAAGACATTTAGCAAATATTACCGCCGTTGATTTTTCTTTAGAATCGTCATCCAGTCAACCAAGTACTCCAATTCAAATTTGCGATAATCCATTTTTTTGAACCCGACCTCACAATTGAGAATCCGAAGAATATTCAGGGACGATTCATAGATCCTGAACCATTAAATTTTCCTCCGGAACCACCAACCATTCAAACAGAGATTGTTGAGGAACGAACCATTAAATCAGAATCCTCTAGTGATTCCGATTCAACAAATTCAATTATGGAGAATCTGAAACCTTTAAGTATGGAAGACCGAATGAGAGCTAAACGCACTGGCCAAGGTCACGCAATTACTCATCCTAACATTAATGCGCCAGATTATGAAATCAAAGGACAAATTCTACACATGGTGACTAATCAATGCCAATTTAGTGGTGCGCCGAAGGAAGATCCAAATGAACATCTTCGTACCTTTAATAGGATCTGCACTCTATTTAAAATAAGAGAAGTTGAGGATGAACATATATATCTCATGTTATTTCCCTGGACTTTAAAGGGAGAATCCAAAGATTAGTTGGAATCGTTACCTGAAGGGGCGATTGATACATGGGATGTTTTAGTTGAAAATTTTCTTAAACAATTCTTTCCAGCATTTAAAGCCGTAAGACTTCAAGGAGAAATTGTTTCGTTCACACAGAAACCGAATGAAACTCTATATGAGGCGTGGACAAGATTTGGAAAATTATTGAGAGGATGTCCGCAACATGGTTTAGACACCTGTCAAATAGTACAAATATTCTACCAAGGATGCGACATCACTACAAGAAAAGACATCGATATAGCAGCTGGTGGTTCCATTATGAAGAAAACCGAAACTGATGCTTATAAAATTATTGATAACACTACTTCCCACTCACATGAGTGGCACCAAGAAAAAGATATCGTTAGATCATCTAAAGCAGCTAGAGCCGATTCTAGCCATGACTTAGATTCCATTTCCGCAAAGATAGATGCTGTCGAGAGACGAATGGAAAAGATTACTAAAGATATCCACTCAATACGAATTAGTTGTGAGCAGTGTGGAGGACCACATTTGACAAAAGATTGTCTCAGTATTGAACTAACAATGGAACAAAGAGAGAATGTTTCATATCTAAACCAAAGGCCTGGAAATAATTATCAGAATAATTATCAACCGCCAAGACCTATTTACAATCAAAATCAGAACTATAACCGAAATATTCCATACAACAACCAACAAGGTCCTAGCAATCAACAAGTATCCAATAATACTTACAACCAGCAAAGACCTAATTTTCAAAACAAACCACCACAAACCGATGATAAAAAGCCGAATTTAGAAGATATGATGACGAAGCTAGTTGAAACTCAAATGCAGTTTTTCACATCTCAAAAACAAACCAATGAACAAAATGCTCAAGCATTTAGAAATCAACAAGCTTCTATTCAAAATCTGGAACAAGAAGTAAGTAACCTAGCAAGGTTAATAGGTGAAAGAAAACCGGAAAGTTTACCTAGTGATACAAATACTAACCCCCGGAATGAAACAGCTAAAGCCATTACCACAAGAAGTGGTACAACACTTAAACCACCTGAAATACCTGTAACTTCTGATGAAGCTATTCCTACTCCACAAGAACCACAACCTGAACATGATAAGGAAAAAGAACCGGTAGTTGAAAAGGTTAATGAAGATAACACAGCTAAGGATAAACCTTATGTTAAACCATACCAACCACCACTTCCTTACCCGAGTAAAATGAAGAAAGAGAAACTTGAAGCCGAGCAATCCAAATTCTTGGATATGTTTAAACAGATAAATGTCAATCTTCCTTTCATTGATGTAATTTCAGGAATGCCTAGATATGCTAAATTTCTGAAAGATCTAATATCAAATAGAAAGAAAATGGAAGAGCTCTCTGCCGTTACTATGAATGCTAATTGTTCAGCAGTGCTGTTGAATAAGATACCAGAAAAATTATCTGATCCAGGAAGTTTCACAATTCCATGTTTTCTGGGTAGTCTTAGTTCAATAGAAGCATTGGCAGACTTAGGTGCTAGTAGAAATTTAATGCCGTTTTCACTATACACTAAACTAGACCTTGGAGAATTGAAACCAACAAGAATAAGCATACAGCTAGCCGATCGATCAATAAAATATCCTAGAGGGATAATGGAGAACATGCTAGTTAAAGTTGGTACTTTAGTATTTCCAGTAGATTTTGTTGTTCTGGACATGGAAGAAGATTCTCAAGTTCCTCTCATATTAGGAAGACCATTCTTAAACACGGCTAAAGCAATGATAGACGTGTTCGGTAAGAAACTAACCCTAAGTATAGAGGACGAGAGTGTTACCTTTTCAGTTGATAGAGCAATGCAACAACCGCAATCTACAAATGATACATGTTATTATATTCAAACTATAGATGCACATGCAGAATTATTAGAAGAATTTCCAGAATTACAAGGAACATGAGAATGTTCTTTAGGAGAAGGAACCGAACAAATTGATGAAGCTGAAATGTTAGCTACACTTATAGCTAACGGATATGAACCAACAACAGAAGAAATTCAAATTCTAAAAGAAGAAGACAGATATCGATACAAATCATCGATAGAAGAACCTCCTAAATTAGAGTTAAAGCCACTTCCAAACCATTTGGAATACGCTTATTTACATGGTGAATCTGAATTACCTGTAATAATATCGTCTTCTCTTACTGAAAATGAGAAATCACAACTCATTTCTGTGTTGAAAGCTCATAAATCAGCCATTGCATGGAAGATTCATGATATTAAAGGAATAAGTCCTTCGTATTGCACACATAAAATCCTTATGAAAGAAGGTCATAAAACGTATGTGCAACGCCAACGAACACTAAATCCGAATATGCAAGATGTAGTTAAAAAAGAAATTATTAAACTGCTAGATGCAGGTTTAATTTATCCAATCTCTGATAGTCCATGGGTAAGCCCAGTTCAATGCGTGCCTAAGAAGGGTGGCATGACTGTCATTACAAATGAAAAAAAATGAGCTTATTCCTACAAGGACTGTAACAGGATGGCGTGTATGTATTGATTATAGAAAATTAAATGACGCCACCAGAAAAGATCACTTTCCCTTACCTTTCATTGATCAAATGTTGGAAAGATTAGCCGGAAATAGTTATTATTATTTTCTTGATGGATTTTCTGGATACTTTCAAATTCCAATAGCACCCGAAGATCAAGAGAAAACCACGTTCACGTGCCCTTATGGTACTTTTGCTTACAAACGCATGCCATTTGGACTTTGCAATGCCCCTGCAACCTTTCAAAGGTGCATGATGGCGATTTTTCACGACATGATAGAAGAATGCATGGAAGTTTTCATGGATGACTTTTCAGTCTTCGGTGATACATTTGAATCATGTCTAGTTAATCTGGAACGAATGCTTATTAGATGCGAACAATCAAATCTAGTACTTAATTGGGAGAAATGCCATTTCATGGTTAAAGAAGGCATCGTTCTTAGACATAAAATTTTAAAAGAAGGAATTGAAGTGGATAGAGCTAAAGTAAATATAATTGCTAAACTTCCACATCCCACCAATGTTAGAGGAGTTAGGAGTTTTCTAGGGCATGCCAGTTTTTACCGACGTTTCATAAAAGATTTTTCTAAAATTGCCACTCCTATGAATAAACTCCTAGAAAAGGATGCTCCATTCATCTTTTCAGATGAATGTATCAAATCTTTTAATATTCTTAAAGAGAAACTCACTAATGCGCCGATCATGATAACACCAAATTGGAATCTACCGTTTGAACTAATGTGCGATGGGAGCCGTTTTAGGACAAAGGATTGAAAAACGATTTCAACCTATATATTATGCTAGTAAGACGTTACAAGGAGCACAAACGAATTACACAACTACTGAAAAAGAACTCCTTGCTATTGTCTATGCTTTTGACAAATTTCGATCATATCTCGTTCTAGCTAAAACGGTGGTCTATACCGACCATTCTGCTCTTAGATACCTATTTTCGAAACAAGATGCTAAATCAAGATTAATCCGTTGGATCTTACTCTTACAAGAGTTCGATATTGAAATCCGAGATAAAAGAGGAGCAGAAAATCTCGCCGCTGATCATCTTTCTCGTCTTGAAAATCCCGAATTAGAAGTTCTAAATGAATCAGCCATACAAGACAACTTTCCTGATGAATATCTATTGAAGATAGATTATAATGAAATTCCATGGTTTGCAGACTATGCAAACTATTTAGTATGTGGATTCCTTGAAAAAGGATTATCGTACCAAAAACGAAAGAAATTCTTCAGTGATATAAAACACTATTTCTGGGAAGATCCACATCTGTTTAAAAGTTGTCCCGATGGAATAAGACGCCGATGTGTATTCGGAGATGAAGCTAGTAAAATTTTAAACCATTGTTACACAAGACCAACAGGAGGGCATTATGGGCCTCAACTAACAGCAAGAAAAGTTTATGATGCTGGATTCTATTGGCCTACAATTTACAAAGACGCACACCTTCTTTGAAAATCCTGTGATGCTTGTCAAAGGGCCGGAAAAATAAGTTAACGTGATGAAATGCCACAAAATGTCATCCAAGTATGTGAAGTATTTGACATTTGGGGTATTGACTTTATGGGTCCATTTCCAAAATCTCATAATAATCTCTATATTCTCGTAGCCATTGATTATGTATCTAAATGGGCGGAAGCACAATCTCTCCCAACTAACGATGCACGAGTTGTAGTCAACTTTTTAAAACGTCTTTTTGCAAGGTTTGGAACACCAAAAGCTTTAATAAGTGATCGGGGAACTCATTTCTGTAATAATCAACTTGAGAAAGTTCTTAAAAGATATGGAATAACTCATAAAATCTCCACTGCTTATCATCCACAAACAAGTGGACAAGTTGAAAATACCAACCGAGCTTTAAAATGTATTCTAGAGAAAAACGTAGGATCAAATCCGAAGGAATGGTCCATTAAATTGGAGGATGCACTCTGGGCTTTTAGAACAGCCTACAAAACTCCAATTGTAACCACACCTTTTAGACTCGTTTATGGAAAAGCATGTCATCTTCCAGTAGAAATTGAACACAAAGTATTTTGGGCTTTGAAGACATGTAATCTTGATTTACATGAAGCTGGGCGTCTACGGTTAAGTCAACTAAACGAATTAGAAGAATTAAGACATGAAGCATACGAAAATTCGTTAATCTATAAGGAAAGAATGAAGAAATGGCATGATATAAGAATCAGAAGTTCAAAAGAATTTAAAGAAGGAGACAGAGTTCTTCTTTTCAATTCACGATTCAAGCTATTTCCTGGAAAATTGAAATCAAGATGGTCTGGACCATTCATAGTCAAAAAAGTTTTCCCATACGGAACAGTAGAATTAATAAATTCAAATGGAATTAAATTTAAAGTTAATGGTCACAGAGTTAAACATTACATAGATAGTCCAATGGAAATCGATGTAACGACCCGCACTTTTTCGATCATTCTATACTTATAAGATTAATATTTACATAAATTAAACCTTGCCAACATGATAAGCAATCCAAATTGTCGAGACTGATATTTCCGAAAAGAGTTTTACACAACGTTTGACCGTCTAGTTTGACCGATGATATCACGAACTATACAATATATGATAATTATACGTTTGTGTATATAAATGTATATATACATATTTAACATGATTAATAAATGTTTTAATATCTCATTTTGTATTAATAACAACAAGTTATATGTGTATTTTGAAACTACTAACTTAAGTTTTCAAAACAATAACTATACGTAACGTTATTTGACATAAATACTTAAGACTTATAATGTTATACATATATTGTATAAGTAATGTATTTAATTACTTTTAAAGAACTTAAATACATAAAACCATATAAGTGTATTCACAAAAGATAACTATATTTGAATCCTCATTTCATTTTTCACAAAATTTCTATACGTATACCTAGAGTATTTGTACTCGTATCATACCTAGCTCCTATACGTATTTACTAATAGTAAATACACATCAAAATCACCACCTAACCAGCCATTATTCATGCCCTTAGAGCTAGGTAATTACTTTTGGATGATTACTTGACTAATTATACAAGAAAACAACTAAAACTTTTGTCCTTGTACACCATCAAAAACGCCACCATCACCACCTTAAATACTTCCATTCATTTCCCATTTTTGATTCACTTTCACTTCAATTATCTTAGCAAAAACACACACTCTTTCAAGAACTCTAAACTCCATAACACTTCAGCAACTTACCAAGAAGATCTAGCTTCAAAAACCATACTAAAACACCATAAGAAAACCATACAAAAACACTTCAAGAAAACCCTCCAAGAACACCAACTTACTTCCAAACTTTCATCCACTTCTATCACCCTTTTGATTCTAGCTTCTTACTCCTCTTTTACAGCAAACTTATCCAAGGAACTTGAGGTAGAATCTATGTTCATAACCTTATTCGATTCATATATATATAGCTATCTTATTTTGTGGTACAAAAGTTTAACAACAAGAACATAGTTTGAATGTTTTCAAACTTGTTTGCAAACTAAATAGATCCTTCTAACTTAACTTTTAAAATACTTCAAGACCTGTAATATAACTTATGTATATGCTAATTTAACAAGGTAAAACTTGGTTTTTCAAAGTATAAGTATTTTTAGAAAAATGGTCATTAAATGATTTTGTTGTAACAAAAATGTTTAACTTCATATGTTTCACTAATGTTTCACTTATGCCGTATGATTTTGAATACAAACCAAGGTATTTACAGTTCATAGTCTTAAAGAAGAACTCGATCCAAGAAGATGGCAATTTGAATCAACGAAAACGGATTTGTAACGAAGAAACTATGACCGAAACAAAATTGGTTATCCTAGATCATTTCAACTACGGGATCAATTGGAAAAAAATGATATAAATCACATATTTCTAAGATAACATGATATTTTATATATATGTACTTATAATTCAATTTTATATGGTTCAGGATCACCCGTAAACAATACGAGAAGATTAATCATAAGATCCCATGTTTGTACGCAACACGTCATTTGACAACACCGGTACTTTATGTACGCAACACGTCATTTGACAACACCGGTACCATGGGTCAAGATTAATCTCGACCAATACATATACGATGGGGTTTTATTTATTTCGTTGGGGGTTTTGTTTATTGCGGGTATATTAAACATCTAAAAATGAACCATTAAAAATTGAATTACTAACATCGGAATGCTAACTACGGACTAAGGAAATATTCAAAATATTAAAAGTATAACAAGTATATATATATATATAACGTTTGTTTTAAAATGAAAACATATTGATATATTATATATGGATAGGTTCGTGATATCAACCGGAAGACCGAGTCAAATTATATATATCATCAAGACAAGAGTGAGTATATAGTCCCACTTTTAAACTCTAAGTATTTCGGGATGAGAATACATGTATTTTATGTTTTACATTATGGACACAAGTAACTGAAAAATATATTCTACGTTGAGTTGTACCACTGGCATACTTCCCTGTAGCTTGGTAACTAATATTTACAGCGGTATTGTAAACGCGAATCCTGTTGATAGATCTATCGGGCCTGACAACCCCAATCGGACTGGACGACCAGTATTCAACGGTTGCACAGTACTTCGTTTTGTGACTACACTTGGTACGGTGTAGTAAGATTTCATATTAAAGGGAATATGCGACGTGAAAATGTTAAGTATGGTTACCAAGTGCTCAACCACTTAGAATATTTTTATTGAAATGTTTATATACGAAATCTTGTGGTCTATATATATATATTGCTGCGCACTAAACCTATATCTCACCAACTTTATGTTGACGTTTTTAAACATGTTTATTCTCAGGTGATAATTAAAGCTTCCGCTGCATTATGTTGAATCTAAGCAGGATCATGCGTACTCATATTTGTGTCAAAAATAAAACTGCATATCCGAGGACGTGTGTTGTAAAATATGCTAGAAATCGTGTTGTTATTATCATTTGTAAAGTTTGTAAGTCGAAGATTATCGTTAAACGATAATCATCTTTTTATTGTCTAAAGCTTGTAACAAAAATAATGGTTTGGTTTGTAATGTATAATATATGCAGTTTTCTTTTTTTAAAAATGTCGCATATAGAGGTCAATACCTCGCAATGAAATCATACGTTATCTAACACGTTCTTATGGTTAAGGACGGGTTATGACATGTGGTATCAGAGCGTTGGTCTTAGCGAACCAGGTCTGCATTAGTGTGTCTAACCGAGAAGCCGTTAGGATACATTAGTAAGTCTGGACTTTGACCGGGTCTGATTTAAAAAAAAAAAAAAACCATTGCTTATCACTGTTGGTTAAAATTTATATGTAAATATTATATAAGTACTAATGGGTTAGTTGTTGTGTGATAGATGTCGAGCTCAAAAATTGTTATCACAATCAACGACTCCGAATCAGAATCTTCAGATGGCGTTCCAGTCATTAACCTGTCCGATGACGAAAATGATATCCTTGGGGAAGACTCACAATTTCCGGATGAACCAACTATAGAAATATCGGAAAGTGAACCCGAGGAGGAAAGTGAACCCGAGGAGGAAAGTGAACCCGAGGAGGAAAGTGAACCCGAGGAGGAAAGTGAACCCGAGGAAGAAATACAGGAAATTACAAAAGACGAGTTCGAACTAGGAAAGAAACGAAAGGCTAATGAATTAGAAAATTCAAATCCCGAGTTTAGTAAGGATGATGTGGCACCAATTCCACTCAACACTACCACCCCTATCCCCGCTATTCCTATTCGTTCTGTCCCGGCATCCAGTTCTTCAGTCCCACAGCCAAAATATAGGCAGACAGTTAGGATAAGCGTTAAGCAAATCTTTGTGTCTAAACGTCCTAGAAAATAGATCAAACGATGCGCTGCTGTGTCAAACCATGGAACCGAATAATGTTTTGTATAATATTAATAGTGTGGTTTGCTTAATGTTCGATGTAAGATAAGCATATGTAAAATATTGAAGTATGAAATGCAATAATTTTCCATGGTTAAGTATTATTTAGATTGTAGTAATTGATTCTGTACTAAGCTATTAAGTATGAACATTAACGGGTAGGTACTACCCAAGATATAATTATAAAACGCAAATAAGAAGAAAAGGCTTTTATAATAATACCTAGTTCATATTATTAATAAGCTATAATGTACTATAAATACACACTACATCTATAATAATCCATGTGAATAATTATTTTCTTTCATTAGGAAATGGCGCGATTGAATCGAATGACGGAACAAGAACTCGAGGAACTCATCAACCAGCGAGTGAACGACAGAATGTTATGGGTTGAGGCTGCAAGAGCTGCTGCAGTTAATCCAAATCCTAGTGTAGGATGCTCCTACAAGACGTTCCAAGCTTGCAAGCCATCATCATTCAGTGGAACGGAAGGACCTATCGGTTTAACCCGATGGATAGAAAAGATGGAGACGGTGTTCAAAATCAGTGGTTGTGATGAAAAAGACATGACCAAGTTTGCATCGTGCACTTTACAAGATAGTGCACTCACATGGTGGAAGAATTATGTGAAGGCGGTAGGAGGAGATGTAGCTTATGATACTCCATGGGAAGAATTCAAAGCAATGATAATCACCGAGTATTGTCCAAGGAATGAGGTTATTAAGTTAGAAGATGAGTTACGAAGTTTGAAGGTGGTTGGTACTGAAATCACCAACTACAATCAGCGATTCATGGAACTGGTTTTACTATGTCCTGAATTGGTTCCAACCGAAGAACGGAAGATTGAAATGTACAAAGCTGGTTTGCCCAAAAAGGTCAAGGCAAATGTTACAGCATCGAAACCTAAGACAATTCATGAAGCTATAACCATGGCAAACGAGCTAATGGATCAGGTCATCATGGATAAGAAAGTATCCAATACTGATGTGAAGGTATCAGGTAACAAAAGAAAGTGGAATGGAAATTATGATCGAGGTAACCAACAACAATCTTTTAAGAAACAAGAAAACACGCAAGGTGCGGGTAGTGGTTTAAGCTTTGGTTATAAAGGACAAAATCCTTTATGCAACCGTTGTCACAAACATCATTTTGGTTACTGTAGTGTGTTGTGCACCAAATGCAATAGACAGGGACATCTTGCTGAAGATTGTAAGGCTCTCGTTACAAATGGCAACAAGACTCCTGCCACCAACGCAAATAGAACTGCTTTGGCTAACATTACTTGTTTTGGGTGTGGAAAACAAGGTCATTATAAGAGCCAGTGCCCGAATCAGAATGGCGGACCTGCACGTGGAAGAGCGTTTGTTATTAATGCTAGAGAGGCACGAGAAGACCCGGAACTTGTTACGGGTACGTTTACCATTAATAACTTATCAGCATCTATTTTATTTGATACTGGCGCCGATAGAAGTTACGTGTGTATAAATTTTTAAACTAAATTGAATTGTTCATCATTACCTCTAGATGCTAAGTACTTGATTGAGTTAGCTAATGGTAAGCTAATTAAAGCCGATAAAATTTGTCGTGATTGTGAAATAAATCTAGCCGGAGAAACGTTTAAAATCGACTTAATACCCGTAGAATTAGGAGGTTTTGATGTAATAGTCGGCATGGACTGGATGTCCAAAATAGGAGCGGAAGTTGTTTGTGCTAAGAAGGCAATTCGTATTCCTGGTAAGGATAAAATACCGGTGATGATTTATGGAGAGAAGGGTAATTCAAAACTAAAACTCATTAGCTGTTTGAAAGCCAAGAAGTGTTTAGAAAAGGGATGTTACACTATTTTAGCACATGTTAATAAGGTCGAAAAGAAAGAAAAGTGTATCAACGACGTGCCTGTGGCAAGAGATTTTTCTGAAGTTTTTCCGGAAGAATTGCCGGGATTACCTCCATTTAGATCGGTAGAATTTCAAATAGATTTAGTACCAGGAGCTGCACCAGTGGCTCGTGCTCCATATAGACTTGCACCGTCCGAGTTAAAAGAACTTCAAAGTCAGTTAAAAGAATTACTGGACCGTGGATTCATACGACCGAGTACTTCACCGTGGGGAGCTCCAATTTTGTTTGTTAAGAAGAAAGATGGATCTTTTAGGATGTGTATAGACTATCGTGAATTAAATAAGTTAACTATCAAGAATCGGTATCCACTACCGAGAATTGATGACTTATTTGATCAATTGCAAGGATCATGTGTTTATTCAAAAATCGACTTAAGATCGGGCTATCATCAACTACGCGTCAAAGAAGAGGACATTCCGAAAACTGCTTTTCGGACACGTTATGGTCATTACGAATTTTTGGTTATGCCGTTTGGATTGACGAATGCGCCAGCTGTATTCATGGACCTCATGAATCGAGTTTGTAGTCCGTATTTAGATAAGTTTGTTATCGTTTTCATTGATGATATTCTTATCTATTCCAAGAGTGAGCAAGAGCATGAAGAGCATTTAAGGTTGATACTGGAGTTGTTGAGAAAAGAACAACTTTATGCTAAATTTTATAAGTGTGCTTTCTGGTTGAAAGAAGTGCAATTTCTTGGTCACGTTGTTAATAGCGAAGGAATTCAGGTTGATCCAGCAAAAACTGAAGCTATTGAAAAATGGGAGACTCCTAAGACACCAATGCAGATACGCCAATTTTTGGGTTTAGCCGGTTATTATAGAAGGTTTATTCAAGATTTTTCTCGAATAGCTAAGCCGTTGACAGCATTAACGCAAAAAGGGAAGAAATACGAATGGACCTCGGAGCAGGAGAACGCATTTCAATTATTGAAGAAGAAGTTAACTACGGCGCCTATTTTATCGTTACCTGAAGGGAACGATGATTTTGAAATATATTGTGACGCTTCGCGACAAGGTTTTGGTTGTGTTCTTATGCAACGAAAGAAAGTTATTGCATTTGCATCCCGACAATTGAAGATTCACGAGCGAAATTATACGACGCATGATCTAGAATTGGGAGCAGTCGTGTTTGCATTGAAGATGTGGAGACACTACTTGTATGGGGTTAAATTCACTGTGTTTACTGATCATAAAAGCCTTCAACATATTTTTGATCAGAAACAATTGAACATGAGGCAACGTAGGTGGGTCGAGTTAATAAACGACTATGATTGTGAAATTCGTTATCATCCCGGAAAGGCGAACGTGGTGGCCGATGCTTTAAGCAGAAAGGAACGAGAACCAATTCGAGTTCGAGCAATGAATATAAAAATTCGCCTAAATCTCAACTCACAAATCAAAGAAGTTCAACGAGAAGCACTTACTAAAGAAAATAAAGGAAATGAAATAATGAAGAAGTATGAGAAGCAACTCGTTATGCGGGAAGATGGAATTCGATATTTTGCAAATCGTATTTGGGTACCGAAGTTGGGTGGATTAAGGAAGTTGATATTGAACGAGGCACATAAGACAAGATATTCGATACATCCTGGAGTTGGAAAGATGTACCAAGATCTTAAGACGCATTATTGGTGGCCTAATTTAAAAACAGACGTTGCAACATATGTTGGGGAGTGTTTAACTTGTTCCAAGGTTAAAGCAGAACACCAGAAGCCGTCAGGGTTACTTCAACAACCAGAAATCCCAGAATGGAAATGGGATGGTATTACCATGGATTTCATCACGAAGTTACCAAAGACTGCCTGGGGATACGACACCATTTGGGTGATTGTTGATCGTCTCACCAAGTCTGCACATTTCTTGCCTATAAAGGAAACAGATAGAATGGAGAAACTATTACGATTGTATATAAAGGAAGTTGTTTCAAGGCATGGAATACCTATTTCCATTATATCCGATCGTGATAGTAGATTTACCTCAAAGTTTTGGCAATCACTACAGGAGGCACTAGGAACTCGGTTGGATATGAGTACCGCATATCATCCACAAACCGATGGACAGAGTGAAAGAACGATTCAGACTCTCGAAGACATGCTCAGGGCATGTGTGATCGATTTTGGAAACGGATGGGATAAATACCTACCGTTAGCAGAATTCTCGTATAATAATAGTTATCATGCGAGCATTGGAGCTGCGCCATTCGAAGCATTGTACGGAAGGAAGTGTAGATCTCCTATCTGTTGGAATGAAGTAGGAGATCGACATTTAACTGGTCCCGAGATCATACATGAAACGACTGAGAAGATAGTGCAAATCAAGGAGAGATTGAAAACAGCCCGTAGTCGCCAAAAGAGCTACGCCGATGTTCGAAGGAAACCATTAGAGTTTCAGGTCGGGGACATGGTTATGCTAAAGGTGTCACCTTGGAAAGGTGTAATACGTTTCGGCAAAAGGGGTAAACTGAACCCAAGGTACGTAGGCCCGTTCAAGATCATCGAACGCATTGGACCGGTAGCTTATCGACTCGAGTTACCGCAACAACTCGCCGGAGTACATAATACCTTTCACGTCTCAAACCTTAAGAAGTGTCTTGCAAAGGAAGACCTCACCATTCCTCTTGAAGAAATTCATGTCGACGAGAAACTACAATTCGTCGAAGAACCAATCGAAATCATGGACCGTGAAGTTAAACAGCTCAAACAGAGTAATATACCGATTGTTAAGGTTCGTTGGAATGCTAGAAGAGGTCCCGAGTTTACTTGGGAACGAGAGGATCAGATGAAACGAAAGTATCCGCATTTGTTTCTCGATGACGCAAAATAGGTACAATTTTAAAATTTCGGGACGAAATTTATTTAACGGGGAGGTAATGTAACGACCCGCACTTTTTCGATCATTCTATACTTATAAGATTAATATTTACATAAATTAAACCTTGCCAACATGATAAGCAATCCAAATTGTCGAGACTGATATTTCCGAAAAGAGTTTTACACAACGTTTGACCGTCTAGTTTGACCGATGATATCACGAACTATACAATATATGATAATTATACGTTTGTGTATATAAATGTATATATACATATTTAACATGATTAATAAATGTTTTAATATCTCATTTTGTATTAATAACAACAAGTTATATGTGTATTTTGAAACTACTAACTTAAGTTTTCAAAACAATAACTATACGTAACGTTATTTGACATAAATACTTAAGACTTATAATGTTATACATATATTGTATAAGTAATGTATTTAATTACTTTTAAAGAACTTAAATACATAAAACCATATAAGTGTATTCACAAAAGATAACTATATTTGAATCCTCATTTCATTTTTCACAAAATTTCTATACGTATACCTAGAGTATTTGTACTCGTATCATACCTAGCTCCTATACGTATTTACTAATAGTAAATACACATCAAAATCACCACCTAACCAGCCATTATTCATGCCCTTAGAGCTAGGTAATTACTTTTGGATGATTACTTGACTAATTATACAAGAAAACAACTAAAACTTTTGTCCTTGTACACCATCAAAAACGCCACCATCACCACCTTAAATACTTCCATTCATTTCCCATTTTTGATTCACTTTCACTTCAATTATCTTAGCAAAAACACACACTCTTTCAAGAACTCTAAACTCCATAACACTTCAGCAACTTACCAAGAAGATCTAGCTTCAAAAACCATACTAAAACACCATAAGAAAACCATACAAAAACACTTCAAGAAAACCCTCCAAGAACACCAACTTACTTCCAAACTTTCATCCACTTCTATCACCCTTTTGATTCTAGCTTCTTACTCCTCTTTTACAGCAAACTTATCCAAGGAACTTGAGGTAGAATCTATGTTCATAACCTTATTCGATTCATATATATATAGCTATCTTATTTTGTGGTACAAAAGTTTAACAACAAGAACATAGTTTGAATGTTTTCAAACTTGTTTGCAAACTAAATAGATCCTTCTAACTTAACTTTTAAAATACTTCAAGACCTGTAATATAACTTATGTATATGCTAATTTAACAAGGTAAAACTTGGTTTTTCAAAGTATAAGTATTTTTAGAAAAATGGTCATTAAATGATTTTGTTGTAACAAAAATGTTTAACTTCATATGTTTCACTAATGTTTCACTTATGCCGTATGATTTTGAATACAAACCAAGGTATTTACAGTTCATAGTCTTAAAGAAGAACTCGATCCAAGAAGATGGCAATTTGAATCAACGAAAACGGATTTGTAACGAAGAAACTATGACCGAAACAAAATTGGTTATCCTAGATCATTTCAACTACGGGATCAATTGGAAAAAAATGATATAAATCACATATTTCTAAGATAACATGATATTTTATATATATGTACTTATAATTCAATTTTATATGGTTCAGGATCACCCGTAAACAATACGAGAAGATTAATCATAAGATCCCATGTTTGTACGCAACACGTCATTTGACAACACCGGTACTTTATGTACGCAACACGTCATTTGACAACACCGGTACCATGGGTCAAGATTAATCTCGACCAATACATATACGATGGGGTTTTATTTATTTCGTTGGGGGTTTTGTTTATTGCGGGTATATTAAACATCTAAAAATGAACCATTAAAAATTGAATTACTAACATCGGAATGCTAACTACGGACTAAGGAAATATTCAAAATATTAAAAGTATAACAAGTATATATATATATAACGTTTGTTTTAAAATGAAAACATATTGATATATTATATATGGATAGGTTCGTGATATCAACCGGAAGACCGAGTCAAATTATATATATCATCAAGACAAGAGTGAGTATATAGTCCCACTTTTAAACTCTAAGTATTTCGGGATGAGAATACATGTATTTTATGTTTTACATTATGGACACAAGTAACTGAAAAATATATTCTACGTTGAGTTGTACCACTGGCATACTTCCCTGTAGCTTGGTAACTAATATTTACAGCGGTATTGTAAACGCGAATCCTGTTGATAGATCTATCGGGCCTGACAACCCCAATCGGACTGGACGACCAGTATTCAACGGTTGCACAGTACTTCGTTTTGTGACTACACTTGGTACGGTGTAGTAAGATTTCATATTAAAGGGAATATGCGACGTGAAAATGTTAAGTATGGTTACCAAGTGCTCAACCACTTAGAATATTTTTATTGAAATGTTTATATACGAAATCTTGTGGTCTATATATATATATTGCTGCGCACTAAACCTATATCTCACCAACTTTATGTTGACGTTTTTAAACATGTTTATTCTCAGGTGATAATTAAAGCTTCCGCTGCATTATGTTGAATCTAAGCAGGATCATGCGTACTCATATTTGTGTCAAAAATAAAACTGCATATCCGAGGACGTGTGTTGTAAAATATGCTAGAAATCGTGTTGTTATTATCATTTGTAAAGTTTGTAAGTCGAAGATTATCGTTAAACGATAATCATCTTTTTATTGTCTAAAGCTTGTAACAAAAATAATGGTTTGGTTTGTAATGTATAATATATGCAGTTTTCTTTTTTTAAAAATGTCGCATATAGAGGTCAATACCTCGCAATGAAATCATACGTTATCTAACACGTTCTTATGGTTAAGGACGGGTTATGACAATCGACAACGAAGTTAATCACAATTTCGATACTACAGCTAACTAAGTGTGGGGAGAATCAAGTCTTTAAAGGATAATATGTATTTCTGTTAGAGTTAGATTTTTTGTTTTCGTGTAGTTCTCGAAAATGGAACCCGAATGGTCTTTCCCTAGCATACCCTAAAGAACTAGTCTTCTCCCCCCATTCTGAATTTTTATTTTTTTTAGGAAATGAAGACTGCCTGTGAACTAAACCATGGTCTAATGCTACACGCTTTGATCACTAAACGTAATAATGACACACTTCCGAGTGAAATAGTATCAGTAATCAGAGAAAGATTGGACGGAGTAAGAAAAGAATCCAGATGCGAAGATAATAAGTTACAATTTGGTAAAGAAAAATCAAAATCCGCAGCAAAAAGAAGAGCACGACACCTTGAAAGATGTCACAAATGCGGAAAATGGTCACATGGAGGTAAATGTTCAAATAATCAAACCTATTCAAACACCGAATTTGTTACTTTATGCAGAGACGGACCGTTCATATGTTTAGAAGAAAAAACACTGAATGCTCGAGGTTACGCCTATGTAGCTATGGAAAACCAATTAAACCGACTATCTTATGAATGGGATAGATCATATAACTAAGAATACTATCTCACAGGTAAGTCTGTACAGTTTTTTGTTTTTATTTTTATTTTTATTTTTAACCTTTTGATAATAAACGCTAATTTGTTCGCTATAAAGTATTAAATTGGTATTGAATAAAATTAGATTTGGCGACCGAAATTATTGATATCATTCAAAAATTTATTACATCACTGCGAAATTTAACGTTTATTCTTAAGGTATAAATATCTTTAATCAATCAACCCAAAATATTTCAAAAATTCGTCATGAGTTAAATTAGGTCTTGGAACCGAAATTACTTTACCGAAAAGAGGGGCGCATATTTTTAATAATATTTGATTAATTAAAGTGGGATAAAAAGCCAAAAAGATTTTTAATTTTATTTTTACCATGTTTTTAAAATTAATATATTGAAAGGACCCGTTCATATATATTATAAACGATTCACAATAGTTGATTACATCGCGAGGTATTTGACCTCTATATGATACATTTTACAAACATTGCATTCGTTTTTAAAAGACAAACTTTCTTTACAACGAAAGTTGACGGCATGCACACCATTTGATAATACATCCAACTATAATTGACATAATAATAATCTTGATGAACTCAATGACTCAAATGCAACGTCTTTCAAAATATGTCATGAATGACTCCAAGTAATATCCTTAAAATGAGCTAATGCACAGCGGAAGATTTCTTTAATACCTGAGAATAAACATGCTTTAAAGTGTCAACTAAAAGGTTGGTGAGTTCATAGGTTTATCATAACAATCATTTCAATATATTAATAGACCACAAGATTTTCGTTTATAAATATATGTACACTCGCAAGTGTATAAAAGTATTCTATAAGATGTAGGCACTCGGTAACAAGCCTTAACGTTCATGTTTTACCCTCTGAAGTACACCAGATCAGGTGTGTTTAAAATAACCTCGAAGTACTAAAGCATCCCATAGTCAGGATGGGGTTTGTCAGGCCCAATAGATCTATTTTTAGGATTCGCGCCTACCGTACATAGACAAGTAGTTTAATGTTACCAAGCTAAGGGTATATTTCTGGTTTAAACCCACGTAGAATTAGTTTTAGTACTTGTGCCTATTTCGTAAAACATTTATAAAAACAGCGCATGTATTCTCAGTCCCAAAAATATATATAAAAGGGAGCAAATGAAACTCACCATACTGTATTTCGTAGTAAAAATACATATAACGTCATTTAACAAGTGCAAGGTTGGCCTCGGATTCACGAACCTATATTAATTATATATATTTATATGTTGGTCAATATTTGTCTAACAATTTTTGGTCAAGTCATAGTGTACCACAATCCTAATGCTCGAGACTAATATGCAAGAGTCAACAAAAGTCAACTTGACCCAAAATGACTTCTAAAATTTATACATGTTTATTATATAACTTAACTATAGTCGTTTTATATTTTTAAATATATTTATTAGATTTTATAATAATAAAAGTCATTTATTAATAAAAATTTATATTAACGTTTATATATAATAAAATATACTTTTATATATCTTAAGTAGTAAAATTTATAAAGTTCACTTAATATCGTAAAACTATAGTGGTAAGTATTATTAATGTAATTATATTACGCGTGGTGAAAAATATCTTTGTATCCCCTATTTATTTGATAAAATAATATTGATCATAATAATAATAAGTAAAAGTTGTATTATTTTGTAATAATAATAATTATTATTCTATAACAATATTTATATTTACTAAAAATGGTATTATGATAAAATGATAATACTAACATAATAGTAATAATGATATTTTATAATAACAATGATATTTTTATTAAAATAATAACGACGATAGTAATAATAATCATTTTAACAATAATACTAAAATTCAGTTGACTATAACTTCTAATCCGTTCATCGAAACCATTCGATATCTAAATGAGAAGTTCTTAATTTTTCGCTAGCTTTCCAATGACATGCATATCATATACGCTATCTCAGTAGCATATGTATCTAATTCAGGATTCAACAAACCTATCTAAGGACAAAATCGAATGTACAAGCATTCATAATCCTATATACTCGAGCACTAGTCAGGGATACACTATTGATATATAAAAGTTAAGTTATGCGTGCTCACGTATCAATATTGAGATTCAATATTGCAGGAAAGTACGTAGATGCAACGGAGATGATAAACACTAGATTGACCTCACGAGCATACCCATGAACCATACCCATCACCTCCATAGCTATAACCCATAATTTCCTTAGCTTCGACTCATTCAAAAAACTATTTTGAAATCACTCGGACATCACTCCGTCGTAATATTTTATGTATACTAATAATATCTTGAAATAATACAGAGCAAATATATATATATATATATATATATGTAAATCGATTGAGAGAGTTTAGAGAAATATATTTTCAAGTTTCTATGAAATAATGAAACCTATTGAATTCTATTTATAATAGATTTTTGAATTATTAAAGTGAATTATTAAAGTATCAATTATTAAAGTGAATTATTAAAGTATGAATTATTAAAGTGAATTATTAAAGTATGAATTATTAAAGTGAATTATTAAAGTATGAATTATTAACGTAAATTATTAAAGTTAAAGTAAAGTAAAAGTAAAGTAAAGGTAAAGTTAAAGTATATTAAAAGTATAAAAACTATGTATGTATAATACGCGTATAAATATATATAATATTAATTTAAATCGTTATATATATTTAATGAAATAAAATATAAATATCGTTATATTTATTATATTTGTTAAGTAATGAGTTGTCAAAAGTGATTCTAGATATTTATAAAAGTTATATACGTTTTAGTAATAAAGTTCTTTTTAAACTGAAAATGTTTTTGTACGTTTAAAAATAGATTAATAGAATATTATGGAAACCAATTTTTCACTAGCTTTTGTCTAACTTTCGTAAATGACACTTTTTATTTTTATTTATAAATAGCTTTACAAATTATTTCGAATATCGTTAAGAGGAATAGATTTTCTTAAATCATAGTGGACCTCTCAATAGAGACTTGTAATCATAATTCAATGTTTCTGATAATTCAATCATTTAATATATATTTTTTTAATTTCGTCGATAATCATATTGAAACAAATACGTTCATATAAAGCATTGTACATTTAAATACTTTGTTGACATTTTCAATTTATAACATATACACATATACATACATATTCATATATGTTCATTTAATGGTTCGTGAATCATTAGAATTTGGTCGAGGTTTAAATGAATGTATAAACATAGTTTAAAATCCTTGAGGTTTAACTTAACAAACATTGCTTATCGTGTCAGAATAATATAAAGATAAAGTTTAAATTTAGTCAGAAATTTCCGGGTCGTCACAGTACCTACCCGTTAAAGAAATTTCGTCCCCGAAATTTGATAGAGGTCGTTATGGCTAACAATGAGAATGTTATTATGACGTAACGATTATGAAGTTTTATCATGTCTAAGAAGTATGGATAAAATAATTCGATTACTCGAAGCGTATGAGGGAAGTTATCGTAAATGAAGGAAATAAGATTATAGTGATTCATCATATCTTTTGACATCATCACAATTGATCTCCGAATTTACAGAAAATCTTTGTAATCTATGTTGGATTTGATGCTTCGGTGATTAAGGAGATTATGATTCTCTTCGAATTAATACGATAATCCATCTTGATTTCTCTGTCGGGTATTTCAATATAAATCCACCTCCTTCATTTTCTTACAACTCACACCTTCTATTCTCTCTCCCTCAACTCATATTTTAAAGTATTTGTCAATATGCTTCATCCAGTACTGATTCTCGATATACTCCTCACTTTCATATCTGTCGTTCTTCTTTTTCATCTGCCTCCGGAAGAATCTATTTACTTCTACTATACTCTCGGTTTTATAGTGTTTTTAGTTCTTCCGTGTCTTTATATTTCTATATGCATCGATATATACGGTTTATAATTTTTGGGTGGTTGTTGGGTTTTATATCTTCCCTTATATTTCAAAGCCCCTGCTTTTGTCTTCTATAATCATTGACATCCACAGTTAATGCTCCCTTCTATTTGCTACGATTTATACTCCAATTTCTATTTTGGAGTTTTGTCCTTTCATTTCTTCTTCTTGCGATTAAGCAACGTTTGTAATGGTCCAGTATTCGCAGATATGAATTTCAGAATGAACATAGTTAATGTTCTAAGAAGGAAATGGTAATGGCACGATCTTGATTATTAATTTACCAGAATACCCTGAAAAGACCGAATCATCAAGAAAATATATTCTTGATATTTTTAGAGATTAAATAGAATACAAGAGTCGTGTAACATGGAACATGATGATGGCATGGTCTGTGAATCGTCATGTCCCATTAGAAACTCAGCATGACTTACTGTAATATAATCACGTTGATCAAGTGTCATTATATTATACTAACTCATGCTTCAGTTCCCAACACTACTTCAAAACATTCATAATTTAAACTCGAAAGTTTATAGAATATAGAAACTAATAGTTTCTTATATGATGTAACACTGATAGCGCAAAGAGATAAATGACTTCAGATAAGATTAGTTGTGAAAATATCTTCAGAAATATCGTGGATATTTATAATGAAAGATATGATAATATCTTAGAATTTTTAATATTGATGGATGATGATGAAGATTTTTCTGTAAAGGTTTAGAATAAAGAGTAAGGTATTTGTTAATGACTTTAGCAGGCACTGAATCATTTGGATTCTTTGAAGGCAGATTTAGTCTTTGTGATTTGTCCACAGCCTCCTTCATAGTCTGTTCAATCCGTTTTCCAGTTCCAAACCTTCTCTTTTTCTCAGCTTTACCACCTTACTATTCTTTGTCATCAAACTTTTTTACTGTTAAGATTGTTTACAGTTTTTGATGATTCGTCAGCATTTCAAGAACTAGTTTGCAGTTCAAAATATTTTTCAGAACTTCACATTCAAAGTATGTAAGTCCAGGAGATAGACGTTTTACGTACACATATAACTGTTGGCGTAGACATGCTGCGAGATTTCAAAATACTGGTTACTATTTTCCGATGATTCGTATGACAATTCTCGTTACAAGATGCGAATGAGTAAATGATGTGTTTCAATAAATATAATGATTTTTTGAAAAGTCAAAGATAATTGAAGTTGTTGGTAAGTTTATTGCTAAGGTGGCGAGATATGAAAGGTCCCCAGTAACGATGATGAAAGGGCAACGTATCTATCGATGTTATAATAAGACTAGTCCGACTGAAAAGTCGAAGTTGACTTGCTGGAGTTGTGACAAAACTGTCTACTTTGAAAAGGAATTGAAAAGTCATTTTAGGTAATAAATGCCAAAGGGTCTGACACGGATACACGTCGAACTATGACTTTGGCTTCGAGAGATTTTTAGGTACATAAATGTGGGTAATATGTGGTTGGATCATCATCTCGATTGTTCATTGTTTGAAGTGTCTTCGAAAACTTCGGAGAGTTTGAACACAGTTTGTAATCGTTAATATACATATGATGTTCTAACACAGTTTTGAAGCCAAAGTATAGCTTTGAAAGATGTAGGAATCTAAGAGTGATGTCTTCTGTTAAATCATGACTTGGATTTTGATTTGTCAAAATCAGAATGCGTAATCAAATTTGGGTGAGAATGGTTGTTTTGATTACTATACAAGAATGTATATTGCTGTGAGATTTTGGGAGTATAGTTGATGATTTGCTTAATCAGATTCGAAAAATGTAACATATTAATTGTGAATTTATATATCTCTCGGGTATTACCTACCCGTTAAAAAAATTTTCACAATTAATATTTTGTACAACAGAATATTATTACAGTCTTTATGAAAATATATATGTGTATATTTTCTTCAGATGTAACATAGATTTAATGAGTTAATATTAAATTAAACTCATTTGATTTACGGTTGAAACTAGAACTGAATAATCCCTAAAGACTTTAGAAATTACATAACTTTTACGGAGTATTTATTCAATAAAATTGAAATTATGAATTAATACTTCGTTATTTGTTGGTGTTTGTAACCCTTGCACCATATTCTCTAAAGCCACTACTCGAGCGCGAAGCTCGTTGACTTCTTCTATTACACCGGGGTGATTGTCGGTTCGGACGAGCGGATAAATAAAATCTAGAATTTAATGTAGTATATAATCGTGACGAGATACTCTGGAAATGAGAGAGAAAATGGTGTTTTGGACCGGTTTGCCGGTAAGTGCTTCAGGTTCATCGCCAAGAGGGAAATGTGGTGGATGGAAGGGATCACCTTCTTCTTGTCTCCAATTATTGAGGAGGCTACGAACCTATCCCCAATTCATCTAGAATAGATGATGGCTAATTAGTTGATCCATTCCGGTCACACTGCTTTCGGAGCTTGAGTGGGATTCCATATCGGAATTCGAGGGACTTGAACTAATGACGAATTCCATTTCGTTCGATTGAATAAAGGATTTTTTTAATATGAAATGATTTTTCGTCTATCGGGTGGTATTCTAATTACATAGAATATCTATATATATAGCGCAAAAGATTTCGTAGATTACGGAGGAATTTACGTGATATGTTAGGCAAAGTTTACAGTAACAGATACGCTAAGATATGGATTAGCAGATACGCTAAGATATGAATTTTGTCTATACACTATTTATGCAATCAATGCAGTAAGACGTGTCTAGACTAAGAATGATAAGCAGGCAATTCCGACAAAAATGATAAGCAAAACTTTTGACATGCAGACACGGTCAAAGTCCAGGCTCACTAATGCATCCTAACGACTATCAGTTAGACACACTAATGCAGACCTGGTTCGCTAAGACCACCGCTCTGATACCAACTGAAAGGACCCGTTCATATATATTATAAACGATTCACAATAGTTGATTACATCGCGAGGTATTTGACCTCTATATGATACATTTTACAAACATTGCATTCGTTTTTAAAAGACAAACTTTCTTTACAACGAAAGTTGACGGCATGCACACCATTTGATAATACATCCAACTATAATTGACATAATAATAATCTTGATGAACTCAATGACTCAAATGCAACGTCTTTCAAAATATGTCATGAATGACTCCAAGTAATATCCTTAAAATGAGCTAATGCCCAGCGGAAGATTTCTTTAATACCTGAGAATAAACATGCTTTAAAGTGTCAACCAAAAGGTTGGTGAGTTCATAGGTTTATCATAACAATCATTTCAATATATTAATAGACCACAAGATTTTCGTTTATAAATATATGTACACTCGCAAGTGTATAAAAGTATTCTATAAGTTGTAGGCACTCGGTAACAAGCCTTAACGTTCATGTTTTACCCTCTGAAGTACACCAGATCAGGTGTGTTTAAAATAACCTCGAAGTACTAAAGCATCCCATAGTCAGGATGGGGTTTGTCAGGCCCAATAGATCTATTTTTAGGATTCGCGCCTACCGTACATAGACAAGTAGTTTAATGTTACCAAGCTAAGGATATATTTATGGTTTAAACCCACGTAGAATTAGTTTTAGTACTTGTGCCTATTTCGTAAAACATTTATAGAAACAGCGCATGTATTCTCAGTCCCAAAAATATATATAAAAGGGAGCAAATGAAACTCACCATACTGTATTTCGTAGTAAAAATACATATAACGTCATTTAACAAGTGCAAGGTTGGCCTCGGATTCACGAACCAATATTAATTATATATATTTATATGTTGGTCAATATTTGTCTAACAATTTTTGGTCAAGTCATAGTGTACCACAATCCTAATGCTCGAGACTAATATGCAAAAGTAAACAAAAGTCAACTTGACCCAAAATGACTTCTAAAATTTATACGTGTTTATTATATAACTTAACTATAGTCGTTTTATATTTTTAAATATATTTATTAGATTTTATAATAATAAAAGTCATTTATTAATAAAAATTTATATTAACGTTTATATATAATAAAATATACTTTTATATATCTTAATTAGTAAAATTTATAAAGTTCACTTAATATCGTAAAACTATAGTGGTAAGTATTATTAATGTAATTATATTACGCGTGGTGAAAAATATATTTGTATCCCCTATTTATTTGATAAAATAATATTGATCATAATAATAATAAGTAAAAGTTGTATTATTTTGTAATAATAATTATTATTATTCTATAACAATATTTATATTTACTAAAAATGGTATTATGATAAAATTATAATATTAACATAATAGTAATAATGATATTTTATAATAACAATGATATTTTTATTAAAATAATAACGACGATAGTAATAATAATCATTTTAACAATAATACTAAAATTCAGTTGACTATAACTTCTAATCCGTTCATCGAAACCATTCGATATCTAAATGAAAAGTTCTTAATTTTTCGCTAGCTTTCCAATGACATGTATATCATATACCCTATCTCAGTAGCATATGTATCTAATTCAGGATTCAACAAACCTATCTAAGGACAAAATCGAATGTACAAGCATGCATAATCCTATATACTCGAGCACTAGTCAGGGATACACTATTGATATATAAAAGTTAAGTTATGAGTGCTCACGTATCAATATTGAGATTCAATATTGCAGGAAAGTACGTAGATGCAACGGAGATGATAAACACTAGATTGACCTCACGAGCATACCCATGAACCATACCCATCACCTCCATAGCTATAACCCATAATTTCCTTAGCTTCGACTCATTCAAAAAACTATTTTGAAATCACTCGGACATCACTCCGTCGTAATATTTTATGTATACTAATAATATCTTGAAATAATATAGAGCAAATATATATATATATATATATATATATATATATATATATATATATATATATATATATATATATATATATATATATATAAATCGATTGAGAGAGTTTAGAGAAATATATTTTCAAGTTTCTATGAAATAATGAAACCTATTGAATTCTATTTATAATAGATTTTTGAATTATTAAAGTGAATTATTAAAGTATCAATTATTAAAGTGAATTATTAAAGTATGAATTATTAAAGTGAATTATTAAAGTATGAATTATTAAAGTGAATTATTAAAATATGAATTATTAACGTGAATTATTAAAGTAAAAGTAAAGTAAAAGTAAAGTAAAGGTAAAGTTAAAGTATAGTAAAAGTATAAAAACTATGTATGTATAATACGTGTATAAATATATATAATATTAATTTAAATCGTTATATATATTTAATGAAATAAAATATAAATATCGTTATATTTATTATACTGGTTAAGTAATGAGTTGTCAAAAGTGATTCTAGATATTTATAAAAGTTATATACGTTTTAATAATAAAGTTCTTTTTAAACTGAAAATGTTTTTGTACGTTTGAAAATAGATTAATAGAATATTATGGAAACCAATTTTCCACTAGCTTTTGTCTAACTTTCGTAAATGACACTTTTTATTTTTATTTATAAATAGCTTTACAAATTATTTCGAATATCGTTAAGAGGAATAGATTTTCTTAAATCATAGTGGACCTCTCAACAGAGACTTGTAATCATAATTCAATGTTTCTGATAATTCAATCATTTAATATATATATTTTTAATTTCGTCGATAATCATATTGAAACAAATACGTTCATATAAAGCATTGTACATTTAAATACTTTGCTGACATTTTCAATTTATAACATATACACATATACATACATATTCATATATGTTCATTTAATGGTTCGTGAATCATTGGAATTTGGTCGAGGTTTAAATGAATGTATAAACATAGTTTAAAATCCTTGAGGTTTAACTTAACAAACATTGCTTATCGTGTCAGAATAATATAAAGATAAAGTTTAAATTTAGTCAAAAATTTCCGGGTCGTCTAAATCTTAAATTAATATTGTAAACTTTGTAAAATCAATATATTTAAAATTGTAAATATTTGAAAAATATAATATAAGTTTGGTGTGATTTTATAATATGAATTTTTAAATTAAGTTTGGTGTGAATTTTTAATTTTTAAAATATGAATTTTTAATTTTATGCATTTCAAATTTTAAGTTTGGTGTGAATTTTTAATATTAATTTTGAATTTTATGTATTTTTAATTTAAGTTGGTGTGAATTTAAAAACAAAAATTTACTTTATCTCATTAAGTTAAAAAATGATTTTTAAAATTCGTCGTGAGTTGAAGACTAGGTCGTTTAACCGAAATTGCTTTACCCGAGGGAGGGACGAGAACTTTTATTATCATTATTTTTAATCTTATTGAATTAAAGTATTTCAAAAACATTAAAAAAATCCAAAAATCTTTACTTTTAAAACCGCGCTTTGATTTGACAAATTTTAAAAATTTTGTCGAGGGATAGACTAGGACATCGATTCGAAAAGCCCTCATCCTAAAAAGAAACAAATTTTTAAAATTTTATTAATTATATGTTTTATTTAGTTTAAGGTTTTATATAAAAAAAAAAAGGCCAACTCACTGTAGCCGGATACCCATGCGATCGCATGGGTATTGCACTCCAACTCCATGCGATCGTATGGAGCTGGAAAACAGGCCTGATACATACAGCATGTTCTGTTCTGCCTAACACCAACACACACACACAACACATACGAAAATACTCTCAAATCTTCATCAAAATTCACCAAAATCTACCGTAATTCGTCATTTTTCTTGCTCTAATCATGCCTAGATTCTCATTCTTCAGCAAAATGGTAAAAATTACACCCCTAAACTCTATAAATTCCTAGTTTTTGTGATAATTATCAATTTTTTTCCTAATGCAATTTTGTTAATTTCTAGTATAATTAGTGTTAAATTGTTAGTATTTTATGCATGTATAACCTAGATTGATGCTATTTAACATGATTTGAAGCCAAAAACTTCAAAATTTTTAGAAATCTTGTGTTAGTGTTCTTGAGCAATTTGGGGCTTTTTGATATAAACAGGTTATGGCCGATTTTTGTCATGAATTATTGCTAAATTGAGTAGTGTAATATGTTTAAATAGTTAAATGATCTAAAAATTGATCCTAAACATGATTTTTGGAGATTAAAGTCGACTTTTTAAGTCCAAAATTCATGAACTTGATTAATTTGATATATTTGCCATTTGAGACTTGTTTAATTATTAGTAATGAATATTTTGACATGTTATTTGAGTTAAAAGCTTATGAACTTTGTATACATTTTTATATGAGCTTATTTGAAAAGTATAGAATTGTGAAAAATTGTAAAAATGTGTATAAGTTTAATTTTGATTTAACATGTTATAGTGATTGTTTTAAGTTGTTATTTTGCTAACACTAATGCATATTTGGATGCACAAATTTTGTGTTTAATGTGTTTTACAGAAAGCTGATACTGGAGGTTCAGGAGCATCATCATCTAGACGACCAGCACCAGCGCCAGAACCAGAACCAGAAATGCAACACGAATAACAACCACAACAGGAACAACAACAACAGCCTGATCAGCACGTACCTTATTATGATCCGGTACAGTTTGTTAATGAATTCATAGTATTCCCGATGAGGCCGCCAGTAGAATATCCAACGATTCCTGAGCACACTCTGCATCCTAATCTGAGATTTGATAGGAGATGGAGAGATTACGAGACATATCAAAGGAACAAATTCAAATTGGTAACAAAAAATGTAGAGGTGCCAAGGGTAATCGATTGGGCCCCTTTGGAAACGGTCCATCTAGCTGACCGTGTTAGACATCTTTTAGTTCAAAGGTATGGCAGTTCTTCTTTTACAGATTGGGAACGTCTTTTCACCATTCGTAGACCTGTATATAAGGAATGGTGTGTTGAGTTGATAAGTATTGTATCACTTGATACAAATATAGTTAGAATAGATGATAGAAGATTTCTTAAGTTTATCCTTGGCGGTAGGATGTACAGAATGTCCATGCTGGACATGGCCAGGGCCTTACAGATATATACTCCTGGTGAGTTGCTATTACCCGATTGTACAAATTTGATTCATTATGGTGAAAGGGTAGATAGTAACTTTGACGCTGACGCCATTTGGAGGCGTATGTCACATTTTGATGTTTTTACACGAGTAGGAGGACACTCCTATACACATATTGACAGAGCCGAGCTTCGTATTATTCATAGATTTTTGGCTAACTCGATTACACAGAGAGGTCATAATAAAGAAAAAATTACCTTACATGATTTATTCTACCTAAAGTGTATTCGGGATCCTAGAAGCTTTGTCAATATCCCTTACTGTGTTGCTTTTTATTTATCTAAAATGGTAGAGGGAATGCAGGATGGGAGTATAATAGGAGGAGGTATTTTTGTTACTCTCATTGGAGAGTATTTAGGTGTTGATAGGAACCAAGGGGGTCCATTACAGCTTTGTAAAGAACAGGTTGAGCCCTTAGGATTGAAAGTTTATGTGGGTGCTAAGGTATTGAAAAGTAGACGTAACCAGGCAGTACCCTATGAGGGATCTCGTCCTCAGGTAGAGAGAGGCTCAGACGAGGAAATGGAGGAGGCGGAAGACATTAGGGATGTCTTTCGAGATTCTATTCTTGACGTCCACGTTCGTATAGATGAGGAAGCAATGACGAACGCGGCCAGACATAGTATGTATGAGCAGTGGAACTCCGAGCGAGTATACGAGGATTATAGGCGATGCTAACACGATAGCTGGTTAGTTCATCAGCACCAAATCATGAGCCAGCTATCATATCAGGTACCAAATAACTATGTACCTACTCGACCTGCTCATTTTCCGCCACACAGCCCCGATATCCGACCACCCTTTAACCGGTATGACTATAACCAAGCCTATCAGAACACCTATAACCAACAATGGAACCCACCTGACGAGATGAACTGGAACCCATATCCAGACTGATTTAGTTCCATTTGGTTATTTATATGATTTTTATGTTTTTATCTTTTTACTTATTCATGTTTAAACTTATGTTATTGAATATACTTATGTAATCTTTATCATTTTTATTATTATTGTGTACTAATATTTCACATTTAGGATTTGAAAGTGGGATATTAAGTCCCATTTCAAATTTTCATGCATGTTTATATTTGTATGTATGTATATGGTAAATTATACAAAACAGGGTAAAACAGCGCATTTTTAAAGACTGGCATTAAGTTCAGCAAAAGCTACTAATTTTGACGACAAGATAAATGTGATGTAACAACAGACGGAATGGACAAATGATATGTTCCATTTATCATTCAGCAAACAAACGCCAATATATTTGAAAACTTTGGTAAAATTTAATCATTTCTACGCTAATCACCCTCAATAATTTAAATTGTTACTGATTTCTTGCAAATGAGGGCATTGCAAGATCTTAAGTGTGGGAAGGGGTTAAATTCTTTCGGATTTTTATAAATTTTTTACTTTAAACACTTGGTTACCATTAGAAATACTAGTAAAGTAGTAGTTGTATTAGAATCTAGTGCTCTCTGATAATAAAGAACAGCCCTAGTCTTATATACTGACTACCCAATTTTAGTAAAATTTTTCAAAATTCAATTAAATGAACTCAAAATCATGTTTATACATATTTATGAACGATAAAACTAGGTGTTAACACCAAAATTATTGTTACCTCGGAAAGGACATAAATTGAGAAACAAACTAAAATGTTAAAATTCATTTAAAATGGAATAGAGGACAAAAAAAGGAAAATAAAAGCCAAGTGTGGGAAATTTTCACCGAGTTATTCAAAATACATATCACATATTTTTGTACAAATAATTGAAAATACTTTTGTTTTGGACGATAATTAACTGTTTTACCCGATGAAAGAAAAGAAGAGATGGATCTACACGATGAATCAATTCCATCGTTAAAAGGAAGTAAAGTCTTTCGAAAAAGAAACGCGCTTCTTGATTTAGGTCAGGAAGTTGTCTTTCAGACCAGCTGTAGGTTGACGAAAAATCTAGAAAAGTCATCTCTAAAATCAGCAGGAAATCCACGGACCTCAGCATAAAACAGGGTCGCCAAGTGGTCAGATTTATCCTAACCATGAGAAGGATTTATCTCGTACAATGGGGGGCACCATGCAAATTAGCTTGATAAGACTAATAAATCAGATCCCCAGAAAGGATAATCTCCTTTAAAGATCAAAAATCAGCTTTTAAGACTGATATTACTCAATCCTAGAGATTGACCTTAAAGATTGAGAATTACAAACTCATAGAATTCAATGATATCTAAACTCGAGCTTGAACGAGAAAATATTTTGATCAAATTATAAACCGATTTGTTTTCTGAAAACCCATTTTCAATGCGTTCATTACCATTGAACGTAAAATCCTAGGAATTCACCTAGAATTCATTAGGTCATCTGAACCAAATCGGGTGTCAACCGTAAGAACGGTGGTTGCATAGCATGGTCAAAGACAGGACCTTATGCCAGACTGAAAAATCATAAGGGTGAGCTTTACTATTGCTCCTACAAAGGATAGTAATTGCATCCGACACGTTATAGACCATAATTAAAAGCATGTCAGGGGACATTGCCTTAACAGTTGCTTGTTAAACGCTTTCCTTTATAACCGGACGGTAGTTTACCGAAAGGTAATATACGGAGCAAGTATACTGGATGTGTTGCTTTCCTAATACAAGGTTAGCAAGTGGGTGACACAAAACCACAAGTTTTGAGCTAAAATTTTCAAATCAGAAACCCACCAAGCCCACAAAAATATTTTGCAAACAGAAGGGTTATTCCGGAAAACTTATCTAGGGTAAAAATTAGATTTAATTTTCAAAAGATCAAATGTTTTCATAAAGATCCAATTTCCTTAATGGATCTAAATTTTATAGTCATGTGGGACTGTAAACCACATCGTTACTACCATTGTTTATACCGCCGTAAAGAAATCACTGATGTACAAAGTGTGAAGAATAAAGAAGTGATTCTAGTATTTCAAGACTATATTGCTTGAGGACAAGCAACGCTCAAGTGTGGGAATATTTGATAATGCTAAAAACGAACATATATTTCATAGCATTATCCCTCAAGAAAGACAAGCTTTTAGTTGCAATTGTTCTATTTACAAGTGATATTCGTTTAAATAATAAAAGGTGAAGACAAAAGACAGATTCGACGAATTGAAGACGCAAACGACCAAAAAGCTCAAAAGTACAAAATACAATCAATGAGGTTCCAATTATTGATAAGAAACGTCTCAAAATTACAAGAGTACAAGATTCAAAACAAAAAGTACAAGATATTAAATTGTACGCAAGGACGTTCGAAAATCCGGAACTGGGACCAGAGTCAACTCTCAACGCTCGACGCAACGGATTAAAAATTACAAGTCAACTATGCACATAAATATAATATAATATTTAAATAATTCTTAAAATTATTTATATATTATATTTATTTATATATTATGTCGGAAAAGCTAAGATCCAAATTGATGTGAGCTGGAAAATCAAACTTCACGACTCGCGGAGTTTGAAGGCCAAAAACTTCACTACTCGCGGAGTTTGAAAAATCAGAAATCCCTATAAAAGGCCATGCATTCTGCCGAGTTTAAGAATATAAATAATAATAATAATACTCTGTAATAAATAATAAATATATATAATATATATATATATATATATATATATATATATATATATATATATATATATATATATATATATATATATATATATATATATATATATATAGTATAGGGTAGTTTTATATTAAATTAGTTCGGGTTATGTAAAGGTTATTTTACGGGTTTTTGAAGTCGAAATTCTGTCCGTGTAACACTACGCGATAAATACTCAATGTAAGTTATGTTCTCCTTTTTAAATTAATGTCTCGTACTTAAGTTATTATTATGCTTATTTGAGCCAAAGTAATCATGATGTTGGACTAAATATTAAAGACGAGGTAATTGGGCTTTGTACCATAATTGGGGTTTGGACAAAAGAACGACACTTGTGGAAATTAGACTATGGGCTATTAATGGGGTTTATATTTGTTTAACTAAATGATAGTTTGTTAATGTTAATATAAAGATTTACAATTGGACATCCCTATAAATAACCATATACACTCGATCGGACACGATGGGCGGGGTATTTATATGTACGAATAATCGTTCATTTAACCGGACACGGGAATGAATTAATAGCCACTAGAATTATTAAAACATGGGTGAAATTATGTACAAGGACACTTGGCATAATTGATAACAAAGTATTAAAACCTTGGGTTACACTCAGTCGACATCCTGGTGTAATTATTAAACAAAGTATTAGAATCTTGTTATAGTTTAAGTCCCCAATTAGTTGGAATATTTGACTTCGGTTATAAGGATAATTTGACGAGGACACTCGCACTTTATATTTATGACTGATGGACTGTTATGGACAAAAACCAGACGGACATATTAAATAATCCAGGACAAAGGACAATTAACCCATGGGCATAAAACTAAAATCAACACGTCAAACATCATGATTACGGAAGTTTAAATAAGCATAATTCTTTTATTTCATATTTAATTTCCTTTATTTTATATTTAATTGCACTTCTAATTATCGCACTTTTATTTATTATTATTGTATTTAATTGCAATTTTAATTATCGTACTTTTTAATCGCAAGTTTATTTTATCGCACTTTTATTATTCGCAATTTCATTATCGTTATTTACTTTACGCTTTAAATTAAGTCTTTTATTTATTTAATATTTTACATTTGGTTTTAACTGCGACTAAAGTTTTAAAATCGACAAACCAGTCATTAAACGGTAAAAAGCCCCCTTTATAATAATAATATTACTTATATATATTTGTATTTTTATAAAATAAAACTAATATAGCGTTAAGCTTTGATTAAAAGATTTTCCCTATGGAACGAACCGGACTTACTAAAAACTACACTACTGTATGATTAGGTACACTGCCTATAAGTGTTGTAGCAAGGTTTAAGTATATCCATTCTCTAAATAAATAAATATCTTGTGTAAAATTGTATCGTATTTAATAGTATTTCCCTGCTAAAATTTAAGCTATTTTATATACACCTCGCATAACATCAACGGTCGAAGTCCAGACTCACTAATGCATCCTAACAAACTCGATAAGACACATTAATGCAAATTTTCTGGTTCTCTAAGACCAACGCTCGGATACCAACTGAAATGTCCCGTTCATATTGATTATAAACATTCCATATTAATTGATTTCGTTGCGAGGTTTTGACCTCTATATGAGACATTTTTCAAAGACTGCATTCTTTTTTAAAACAACCATAACCTTTATTTTATCAATAAAGGTTTCAAAAGCATTACGTAGATTATCAAATAATGATAATCTAAAATATACTGTTTACACACGACCATTACATAATGGTTTACAATAGAAATATATTACATCGACATATGTTTCTTGATTGCAGTTTTTACATAATATCATACAAACATGGACTCCAAATCTTGTCCTTATTTTAGTATGCAACAGCGGAAACTCTTAATATTCACCTGAGAATAAACATGCTTTAAACGTCAACAAAAAATGTTGGTGAGTTATAGGTTTAACCTATATATATCAAATCGTAACAATAGACAACAAGATTTCATATTTCAATATACATCCCATACATAGAGATAAAAATCATTCATATGGTGAACACCTGGTAACCGACATTAACAAGATGCATATATAAGAATATCCCCATCATTCCGGGACACCCTTCGGATATGATATAAATTTCGAAGTACTAAAGTATCTGGTACTTTGGATGGGGTTTGTTAGGCCCAATAGATCCATCTTTAGGATTCGCGACAATTAGGGTGTCTGTTCCCTAATTCTTAGATTACCAGACTTAATAAAAAGGGGCATATTCGATTTCTATAATTCAACCATAGAATGTAGTTTCACGTACTTGTGTCTATTTTGTAAATCATTTATAAAACCTGCATGTATTCTCATCCCAAAAATATTAGATTTTTAAAAGTGGGACTATAACTCACTTTCACAGATTTTTACTTCGTCGGGAAGTAAGACTTGGCCACTGGTCGATTCACGAACCTATAACAAATATGTACATATATATCAAAGTATATCCAAAATATATTTACAACACTTTTAATACATTTTGATGTTTTAAGTTTATTAAGTCAGCTGTCCTCGTTAGTAACCTACAACTAGTTGTCCAACGTTAGATGTACAGAAAAAAATTGATATATATTATCTTGAATCAATCCACGACCCAGTGTATACACGTCTCAGGTTAGATCACAACTCAAAGTATATATATTTTTGGAATCAACCTCAACCCTGTATAGCTAACTCCCACATTACTGCATATAGAGTGTCTATGGTTGTTCCAAATAATATATACACATGGGTCGATATGATATGTCAAAACATTTGCATACGTGTCTATGGTATCCCAAGATTACATAATATATTAGAATACATGTATAATACAATATAAGTTAGCTAGGATATGATTAATATAGATTTGTTACCAATTTTCACGTTGCTACAACAAGAAAAATTATCCAATCTTGTTTTACCCATAACTTCTTCATTTTAAATCCGTTTTGAGTGAATCAAATTGCAATGGTTTCATATTGAACTCTATTTTATGAATCTAAATATAAAAAGTTACAAGTCATTTTTGTAAAGGTAGTCATTTCAGTCGAAAGAACGACGTCTAGATGACCATTTTAGAAAACATACTTCCACTTTGAGTTTAACCATGATTTTTGGATATAGTTTCATGTTCATAAGAAAAATCATTTTCCCAGAATAACAACTTTTAAATCAAATTTTATCATAGTTTTTAATTAACTAACCCAAAACAGCCCGCGGTGTTACTACGACGGCGTAAATCCGGTTTTACGGTGTTTTTCGTGTTTCCAGGTTTTAAATCATTAAGTTAGCATATCATATAGATATAGAACATGTGTTTAGTTGATTTTAAAAGTCAAGTTAGAAGGATTAACTTTTGTTTGCGAACAAGTTTAGAATTAACTAAACTATGTTCTAGTGATTACAAGTTTAAACCATCGAATAAGATAGCTTTATATGTATGAATCGAATGATGTTATGAACATCATTAATACCTCAAGTTTTCTGAATAAAGCTACTGGAAATGAGAAAAATAGATCTAGCTTCAAAGGATCCTTGGATGGCTTGAAAGTCCTTGAAGCAGAATCATGACACGAAAACAGTTCAAGTAAGATTTTCACTCGAAATAAGATTGTTATAGTTATAGAAATTGAATCAAAGTTTGAATATGAGTATTACCTTGTATTAGAAATATATCTTACTGTAAATAAGAAAGATTTCTTGAGGTTGGATGATCACTCTACAAGATTGGAAGTAAGCTAGCAAACTTGGAAGTATTCTTGATTTTATGAAACTAGAACTTGTAGAATTTATGAAGAACACTTAGAACTTGAAGATAGAACTTGAGAGAGATCAATTAGATGAAGAAAATTGAAGAATGAAAGTGTTTGTAGGTGTTTTTGGTCGTTGATGTATGGATTAGATATAAAGGATATGTAATTTTATTTTCATGTAAATAAGTCATGAATGATTACTCATATTTTTGTAATTTTATGAGATATTCATGCTAGTTTCCAAATGATAGTTCCCACATGTGTTAGGTGACTCGCATGGGCTGCTAAGAGCTGATCATTGGAGTGTATATACCAATAGTACATACATCTAAAAGCTGTGTATTGTACGAGTACGAATACGGGTGCATACGAGTAGACTTGTTGATGAAACTGAACGAGGATATAATTGTAAGCATTTTTGTTAAGTAGAAGTATTTTGATAAGTGTCTTGAAGTCTTTCAAAAGTGTATGAATATATATTAAAACACTACATGTATATACATTTTAACTGAGTCGTTAAGTCATCGTTAGTCGTTACATGTAAGTGTTGTTTTGAAACCTTTAGGTTAACGATCTTGTTAAATATTGTTAACCCAATGTTTATAATATCAAATGAGATTTTAAATTATTATATTATCATGATATTATGATGTACGAATATCTCTTAATATGATATATATACATTAAATGTCGTTACAACGATAATCGTTACATATATGTCTCGTTTCAAAATCATTAAGTTAGTAGTCTTGTTTTTACATATGTAGTTCATTATTAATATACTTAATGATATGTTTACTTATCATAATATCATTTTAACTATATATATAACCATATATATGTCATCATATAGTTTTTACAAGTTTTAACGTTCGTGAATCACCGGTCAACTTGGGTGGTCAATTGTATATATGAAATCTATTTCAATTAATCAAGTATTAACAAGTTTGATTTCTTAATATGTTGGAAACACTTAATCATGTAAATAACAATTTCATTTAATATATATAAACATGGAAAAGTTCAGGTCACTACAATGTGGTTGGATCATCATCTCAATTGTTCATTATTTGAAGTGTCTTCAGGAATTTCGATGGGTTTGAACACAGATTTTAATCGTTAGTTTACATATGATGTTCTGGGATTTTGGTTGATACAATTATTTTTCTGGGTTCTATAAATAGAAATTATGTTTTAGCACAGTTTTGAAGTCAAAGTATAGCTTTGAAAGTTGTAAGAATCTAAGGGTGATATCTTCTGTTAAATCTTAACTTTGATTTTGATTTGTCAACATCAGAATACGTAATCAAATTTGGATGAGAATGGTTGTTTTGATTTTTATAAAAGAATGTATATTGTTGTGAAAGTAGTGAGTATAGTTGGTGATTGCTGAATCAAATCCGAAGAATATAACATATTAATTGTGAATTTATATATCTCTCGGGTATTACCTACCCGTTAAAAAAATTTCACAATTAATATTTTGTACAAAAGAATTTTATTACAGTCTTTATGAAAATATATATGTGTATATTTTCCTCAGATGTAACATAGATTTAATGAGTTTATATTAAATTAAACTCATTTGATTTACAGTTGAAAATAGAATTGAATAATCCCTAAAAACTTTAGAAATTACATAACTTTTACGGAGTATTTCTTCAATGAAATTGAAATTATGAATCAATACTTCGTTATTTATTGATGCATGATGTTGGTGTTCGTGGAATTCTTGTGAACTTTGCAAGGTACGAATGATGTTATCTGAAAAGTTTCGAGTACATCGATGATGAAAGTGTAAAATCAAACATATATTTGAATAATACACTTAATTTATTATGAAATGTAATTCATTGAATTGAAACAGAGATTGTAGTTAACGATGATTAAGTCGTTAATCGAAAGATTATAGCATATTAGTAATATGAATTTAGCTGGGTAGTATCTACCCTTTTTCAATTCATACATAATAGCTTAGTACGAAAAGATTTATGATGGTTTCAAAATTTATATATATTAGATATACATATAAATTCTTCCGAGGAATTGAGTTAATACTTCATAATTTGTTGATACACTATAATTGTTGTTGATTTGTAATAATATCCACAGTGATTCTTGAACTGGCGGAGTTTGTGATGTTATAGGTGCCGCTGATTTTGACGATGCTGACGGCACTGACTGTGCTGGTGATGTTAACGGTACTGTTGATGCTGCTGGTAAAACAAATCTAGCTTGTAAATCACGCATCATTCTTGTCAGGGTTTCTATTCTTCCTTCTATCATTTTGGTTCATTCATCTAATTTATGGTTAGGGCTAGAATAGATAATCTCTAAGACTTTGGAGATTACATAATCGCCGCGGAATGTTTCTCCAATGAAGTTATGAATCAATACTTCATCGGTCATTTTTTTGGTACTCCTTGTTATCTACGGTGCGTATAACGTTGATGTTCGAGGTACAGATTGTTGTGTCGAGGTGTGGGATGCGAATGTTGTTGTTGGTGGTGGTAATGATACCGTTGGTGTTGATGATGGTGGTGCTGTTGATGCCGGTGTTGATGCTGGTGCTTGTAACCTTTGCACCATATTCTCCAAGACCACTACTCAAGCGTGAAGTTCGTTAACTTCTTCTATTGCACCAGGGTGATTGTTGGTTCGGACGAGCGGATGAATAAGATCTAGAATTTGAGATAATATGTAGTCGTGACGAGACACTCTGGAAATGAGAGAGAAAATGGTGTCTCGAACAGGTTCGCCGGTAAGTGCTTCAGGTTCTTCGTCAAGAGGGCAATGTGGTGGATGGAAGGAATCACCTTCTTCTTGTCTCCAATGATTTAGTAGACTATGAACCCATCCCCAATTCATCCAGAATAGATGATGGCTAAATGGTTGATCCATTCCGGTTACACTGCTTTCGGAGCTCGAGGGAAACTCTATATCGGAATTCGAGGGACTCGAACTAGTAGAGAGTTCCATTTCGTACGATTGAATAAAGGATTTTTTTTCCCGATATGAAATGATTTACGGCTATCGGATGATATTCTAATTACCTAGAATATCTATATATATAGAACAAAAGATTTCGTAGATTACAGAGTAATTTACGGAATATGCCAGGCAAAGTTTACAGTAACAGATACGTTATAATACGAATTAGCAGATATGATAAGATATGAATTTTGTCTATACACTATCTATGCAATGAATGCAGTAAGACGCGTTTAGACTTAAGATGATAAGCAGGTAATTTCCGACAAAAATGATAAGCAAAACTTTTGACATGCAGACACGGTCGAAGTCCAGACTCATTAATGCATCTTAATATCTATCGGTTAGACACTAATGCAAGACCTGGTTCGCTAAGACCACCGCTCTAATACCACATGAGACGACCCGTCCTAATCTATAAAGACGAATACAATAACATATGATTACATTACGAGGAATTTGACCTCTATATGATACATTTTACAAACATTGCATTCATTTTAAAAGACAAACTTTCATTACGTCGAAAGTTGATAGGCATGCATACCATTTCATAATATCCAACTATAAATGACCTAATCTATCATTTGTTTAATTATAATCTTTAATGAACTCAACGATTTGAATGCAACGTCTTTTGAAATAGGTCATGAATGATTCCAAGTAATATCTTTAAAATGAGCAAATACGCGGCAGAAGATTTCTTTCAATCCTGAGAATAAACATGCTTTCAAGTGTCAACCAAAAGGTTGGTGAGTTCATTAGTTTATCGTAATCAATCATTTTCATAATTTTAATAGACCACAAGATTTCATTTATTTAATAATCATACACTCGCAAGTGTTTAAAATTCATTCATATGGATTGAACACCTGGTAACCGACATTAACAAAATGCATCTAGAATATCCCCAAACATATAAACATCGAAGTACTAAAGCAGTTTAAATTCTCTGACTGGGGCGTGTCAAAGTCCATAGATCTATCTTTAGGATTCGCGTCAATTGGTGGCAATTATAATAAACACCAATTCTTAGGCTACCAAGTTCAACAAGGGCGGTATCCGGTATAACATTTCAACCATAGAATGTAGTTTCGATTACTTGTGTCTATTTCATCAAACATTTATAAAAACACATGTATTCTCAGTCCCAAAAATATATATTGCAAAATCATTTAAAAAGGGAGCAAATGAAATTCACAATACTGTATTTCATAGTAATAATTCATATGATGGCATTGAACACGTGCAAGGTTGGCCTCGGATTCACGAACCTATATTAATTATATATATTTATATGTTGGTCAATATCTGTCAAAAAATTTAGGTCAAGTCGTAGTGTATCACAATCCTAATGCTCGAGATTGATATGCAAAAGTCAACAAAAGTCAACTTGACCCAAAATGACTTCCAAAATCTATACATGATTATTATATAACTTAAATATAGTCGTTTTAAATATATTTAATAGATTTTATTAGAGTAAATAATATAAATCGTTTATTAATAAATAAAAATTTATATTAAAATTTATATATAAAAACATACTTTTATATATCTTAAGTAATAAAATTTATAAAGTTCACTTAATATCATAAAAATATAGTGGTATGTATTATTAATGTAATTATATTACATGTTGTAAAATACCTTTGTATCACTTATCCATTTGATAAAATGATATTGATAATAATAATAATAATGAGTAAAAGTTGTATTATTTTGTAATAATAATAATAATTATTATTATTCTACTAATAATAATAACAATTAATGATGATCTTAATTATGATAAAATGATAATTCTAATCATGATAATTTTAACAATAATGATACTGATCATATACATAGCATTGTATATGTATATTTTATTGGCTAAAGGCCAAAGGAAAAACTACGCGAATTATAATGCAAAGTTGTGGAATATTCGCTGAAAGTAAATTCAGCGGTTATGTTTTCGCATTAATGCAAGACCGCGGTTTATCCGCTGAGTTTCCGCGGATAGTTAAGTAACTCGCAGACCGCGGATATTTCGATTCCTATAAATAGAGAGCTTGGCCTCTCATTTATAGGTTGTTGATTCTCTGCCATTTTACCTAAGCCTTTGTAATTTCCACTTGTGATCTTGCCCAAGGGATTTTTACACCGCACAAAGGTGAATTAAGCTAATTAACAATCAAGACCAGGTCGGGGTGGTTGATCACTTGATAGTTAAAGTGAAAGACGATCATCGGGGCCCAAAATAATCATCAAACATTCCATCCTCCATTATAATCTTATTGCACTCAATCCGTAATTATGTAACATCATTAATTATGGATTGATCAATTGGCGCCATCCGTGGGACACGTTTTACGAATTAAACTGAAATTTTTTTGTTTTATGCCGTTAAAACAATTAATTCGACGGTTTAATTTCAATCGTGTTTTTGTTGTGATGATTTGCAGGTGCATACATTTAAAATAGGCGGCGATTTGCTTGATTGCTTAGAATTATGAGTAATATTGGAAATAATAGTGATGTAGTGGCCGCTGTGCGAGCGAATGCCCAAAAAAGAGGAAAAAAGCGAAAGTCCGCTAAAATGTATCATAATTGGCAATTTGCGCTAATTAGTTTCCCGAAAATGCAGAGCGATAATTTCTCTAAAATGCCGATAATGGTATCGTGTAAAATCGCGGAAGCTGATATCACAGTCATGAAAGTCCATGTCGACAACGGTAGTAGCGTTGATATTATTTACGAATAATGCTTCGCTCAGTTGCCAGAAAGTATTAAAACAAACCTGCAAACAACCGCAGTTTCACTAACCGGTTTTGAAGGAGAATCTTCATTACCTATAGGTGTTTTGTCATTAAACATCGAGTTAGCTGATGTTAATTATGACGCTTTGGTGCGACAAGCACGATTAGATTTTTATGTTATGCGAGCCTCTTCTCGCTATAACATGCTGCTGGAGAGAACCGCTATAAGTAAATTTGGAATTGTCCCGTCTACAATTCATGGCATGATTAAATTTCCAACATATAAGGGAGTTGACACAATATGTTCAATGAGCATTATGCCTATTTGTACGGCTGTTAACGTAAAAACCACATGGCAAGAACCTGTTGATGGTGCGGATGCTATGGAAATAATTAATCCCGCATATCCAGAACAGAAAATCAAAGTAGGACACAATGTTAGTGCGGATACTAGAAAGCAAATTGTGCAATTACTTGTCTAGTATATGGATGTTTTTGCCTGGTGTGAAAACGATATGACTGGTGTTCTGCGTCATATTGCGGAACTCAGGCTTAATGTGAATCCAGCTCTAAAACCCGTAGTGCAAAAGCGAAGGGGCATGGCCCCAGATCGCGTAAAATGGTTGTGTGAAGAAGTAACAAAATTGGTAAGAGCCGGATTTTTGCGCGAAGTACAATACCAATCATGGATTGCGAATCCAGTATTGGTGAAAAAACCTGATGGTTCTTGGAGAATGTGTATTGATTACAAAGATTTGAATAAATCGTGCCCCAAGGATAATTATCCGCTTCCAGAAATTGATTTAAAAGTTGAATCTTTACATGCTTTTCCATATAAATGTTTTCTGGACGTGGCAAGAGGATATCATCAGATTCCTATGGCTCAAGAAGACGCAGATAAAACCGCATTTCATACGGACAAGGGCATATATTGCTATATAATGATGCCTTTCGGTTTAATCAATGCGGGTGCGACATATCAACGGTTAATTGATACCGCATTTGATAAACAAATAGGGCATAATCTTGAAGCTTATGTTGATGATTTAGTCATCAAAAGCGCGACACAAGAGCGAATCATTGAAGATATGCGCGAAACATTTGACAGACTGCGAAAAATAAACATGAAGCTTAATCCGCTAAAATGTAGTTTTGGCGAAACTGAAGGAAAATTTTTGGGATATCTTGTTACAGAACAAGGTATTCAAGCTAATCCGAAAAATATCGCGGCTATAGAAAGTATGACCGCGCCAAAAATGGTCAAAGAAGTGCAAAGTTTGACGGGAAAACTAGCTGCATTAACGCGCTTCTTGTCTAAAGCTGCCGAAAGGCAGTTGCCATTTTTCAAAACTCTGAAAGGGTGCTTGAAGCAAAAGAATTTTGTTTGGTCCAGCGAGGCAGAATCTGCGTTTCAGGAGATGAAAACGTTGTTAAAAACTTTGCCTACACTAACAGCGCCGGTTCATGGCGAAACTCTGTATCTTTATATTTCAGTAGCAAACGAAGCTTTTGGCTCAGTTCTGATCGCAGAAAGGGACAAAATACAAAACCCAGTGTATTTTGTTAGTAAAGCTCTTACGGGGACTGAAATAAACTATGCGCCGATTGAAAAGTTTGTGTATGCGCTCATTTTAACAACGCGAAGGCTACGAAGATATTTTCAAGGGCATCCCGTGCATGTATTAACTAATCTACCAATCAGGCAAGTCTTAACAAAGCCAGAGATTTCTGGTAGACTCACATTATGGGCGATAGAATTAGGTGCTTATCAAATATCTTACCTTCCGCGTAGCGCAGAAAAAGGACAAGTTATGGCGGATTGTCTCGCTGAACTGCCTGGAGAGTTGGAGGTGATTAACGAGTGAACCGCACTAAAACCTGAACACGGTGAAACTTGGGATTTATTTACTGATGGTGCTTCGTGTGCAGAAGGTGCAGGTGCGGGTTTAGTTTTGGCAAGTTCAAGCGGTGAAGAGCATACTTATTCTCTGCGGTTTAATTTTGACGTAACAAACAATGAGGCAGAGTATGAGGTATTGCTTGCAGGTTTAAATATTGCGCGAAAAATGAATGTTGTTAAGTTGCTTGCATTTACGGATTCGCAATTAGTAGCGAATCAGTTTAATGGATCTTTTGACGAGCATGATCCCTCTATTTAAAAACACTTGCAGTTGTTGAAAGAAATGGCAATGCGATTTGAGCATTTCGAACTCGCGCAAGTGCCAAGAAGCCAAAACAAAAAGGCGGATGCGTTGAGCAAATTGGCTGCTTTAACGTTCTCGCACTTTCAAAAACAAGTATGGGTTGAGGAATTGACTTAATGGTTGCATCTGTTACAGAAGAACAGCAAAATTGGATGGATCCAATTTTACAATATATCCGCAGTGATATTCTGCCAGATGATGGTCACGAAGCCCGTTTAGTAAGAGAGCGAGCACCGATGTATATCATCCAAGATGATATCTTATATCACAAATCATATTGCGGGCCAATGATACGTTGTGTCGGTCCAATCGAGGCAGAAATGATTATAGAAGAAGTGCATAATGGTACTTGTGCACTGCATTCAGGCTACAAAACTATCGCAGCAAAAATTATGTGAATGGGATACTTTTGGCCATCCATATACCGCGATGTAGCAAAAATCGTTAAACGCTGTAAAAGTTGCCAAAGGCATGCTCCGCAGAATCGAGTGCCTCAGCATGATATGATTCCTGTTAATTCACCATGGCCGTTTAATAAATGGGCTATTGACATTGTAGGGCCATTTCCTACAGGTCCTGGAAATGTTAAATTCCCGATTGTCGCGATTGATGGGAATACATTGTTTGCCGATTTGGCATTCCGCGAGAATTGGTTAGCGATAATGGTGCTCAAATAGCGAAAGATCCTCTCAAGACATGGTGCACTGATCTAAATATAATACAAAAGTTTACGTCAGTGGCGCACCCGCAAGCCAATGGGCTGTGTGAAGTAACCAACCGCGATATTGTGAGTGGTATTAAAAAGAGGTTATGCGAAAGGCGAACTGGTTGGGTAGATGAATTACCCAATGTGTTATGGGCACATCGCACTACTTTCAAAAAGAGTACAGACGAAACACCTTTTAGTTTGGTATATGGTTCTGAGGCAGTAATCCCCGCAGAATTTCTGGTACCAACGCATCGAATTGCTAACTTTGATGGCGAAGCAAATGATGTTGCGTTGAGCGAAAATCTAAATTTCATAGAAGAGAGGAGATTAATGGCTGCTATTAGAGAAGCGAATAATAAGCAGCAAATTGCTAAGTATTATAACAAAAGAGTGCGTGCTTTGTCTTTCGCTATAGGCGAATGGGTGCTGCGAAACAATGAAGCAAGCAGAGCAGAAAAGCTTGGCAAATTGGGTCCTAATTGGGAAGGCCCTTATCAAATTGTGGCAATTAATGCATCAGGCTCATATAAGCTCGTGGATATGGAAGGGCGAGTTTTACCTAATGCGTGGCATGCTGTTTTGTTAAAGCGATATTATGCGTAGTTTTGCGAAAAATATCAAAGATATATGTGCAAAGTGCGACATTGGATTCAAGGGCATATGGCTGATATGCTTATTAGGTGTTTTTGTTTTTTATTTTTCTTGCAAGTCTTGATCACGCTTGTAGGAATTTTAAAAATAAGCACTTGTAAAATATGCGAAAAGCTTATTTGTGAAATACGAATAGTTATGAAATGTTTTAAAGATTGTTTCATAATGATTATAGTATTTCACAGTGTTTAAATAGCAAAGTGATGAAATTGCCCACTTTTGCATACAAATTATTGCGAAAGGAATTTTATATCCTAAGTGTTTGATGTTGCCAATGAAATGTCCCGTTCTTATTGATTAAAAACGTTCCATATTAATTGATTTCGTTGCGAGGTTTTGACCTCTATATGAGACGTTTTTCAAAGACTGCATTTATTTTTAAAACAAACCATAACCTTTATTTCATAAATAAAGGTTTAAAAAGCTTTACGTAGATTATCAAATAATGATAATCTAAAATATCCTGTTTACACACGACCATTACATAATGGTTTACAATACAAATATGTTACATCGAAATCAGTTTCTTGAATGCAGTTTTTACACAATATCATACAAACATGGACTCCAAATCTTGTCCTTATTTTAGTATGCAACAGCGGAAGCTCTTAGTATTCACCTGAGAATAAACATGCTTTAAACGTCAACAAATATGTTGGTGAGTTATAGGTTTAACCTATATATATCAAATCGTAACAATAGACCACAAGATTTCATATTTCAATACACATCCCATACATAGAGATAAAAATCATTCATATGGTGAACACCTGGTAACCGACATTAACAAGATGCATATATAAGAATATCCCCATCATTCCGGGACACCCTTCGGATATGATATAAATTTCGAAGTACTAAAGCATCCGGTACTTTGGATGGGGTTTGTTAGGCCCAATAGATCTATCTTTAGGATTCGCGTCAATTACGGTGTCTATTCCCTAATTCTTAGATTACCAGACTTAATAAAAAGGGGCATATTCAATTTCGATAATTCAACCATAGAATGTAGTTTCACGTACTTGTGTGTATTTTGTAAATCATTTATAAAACCTACATGTATTCTCATCCCAAAAATATTAGATTTTAAAAGTGGGACTATAACTTACTTTCACAGATTTTTACTTCGTCGGGAAGTAAGACTTGGCCACTGGTTGATTCAGGAACCTATAACAATATATACATATATATCAAAGTATGTTCAAAATATATTTACATCACTTTTAATATATTTTGATGTTTTAAGTTTATTAAGTCAGCTGTCCTCGTTAGTAACCTACAACTAGTTGTCCACAGTTAGATGTACAGAAATAAATCGATAAATATTATCTTGAATCAATCCACGACCCAATGTATACGTATCTCAGTATTGATCACAACTCAAACTATATATATTTTGGAATCAACCTCAACCCTGTATAGCTAACTCCAACATTAACATAAAGAGTGTCTATGGTTGTTCCGAAATATATATAGATGTATCGACATGATAGGTTGAAACATTGTATACGTGTCTATGGTATCGCAAGATTACATAATATACAATACAAGTTGATTAAGTTATGGTTGGAATAGATTTGTTTCCAATTTTCACGTTGCTAAAATGAGAAAAATTATCCAATCTTGTTTTACCCATAACTTCTTTATTTTAAATCCGTTTTGAGTGAATAAAATTGCTATGGTTTCATATTGAACTCTATTTTATGAATCTAAATAGAAAAAGTATAGGTTTATTGTTGGAAAAATAAGTTACAAGTTGTTTTTGTAAAGGTAGTCATTTCAGTCGAAAGAACGACGTCTAGATGACCATTTTAGAAAACATACTTCCACTTTGAGTTTAACCATAATTTTTGGATATAGTTTCATGTTCATAATAAAAATAATTTTACCAGAATAACAACTTTTAAATCAAAGTTTATCATAGTTTTTAATTAACTAACCCAAAACAGTCCGCGGTGTTACTACGACGGCGTAAATCCGGTTTTACGGTGTTTTTCGTGTTTCCAGGTTTTAAATCATTAAGTTAGCAAATCATATAGATATAGAACATGTGTTTAGTTAATTTTAAAAGTCAAGTTAGAAGGATTGACTTTTATTTGCGAACAAGTTTAGAATTAACTAAACTATGTTCTAGTGATTACAAGTTTAAACCTTCGAATAAGATAGCTTTATATGTATGAATCGAATGATGTTATGAACATCATTACTACCTCAAGTTCCTTGGATAAACCTACTGGAAATGAGAAAAATAGATCTAGCTTCAAAGGATCCTTGGATGGCTTGAAAGTTCTTGAAGCAGAATCATGACACGAAAACAATTTCAAGTAAGATTTCCACTCGAAATAAGATTGTTATAGTTATAGAAATTGAATTAAAGTTTGAATATGATTATTACCTTGTATTAGAAAGATAACCTACTGTAAGTAACAAAGGTTTCTTGATCTTGGGTGATTACTTGGAATGGATTTAGAAAACTTGAAAGTAAACTTGCAATCTTGGAAGTATTCTTGATTTTATGAAACTAGAAATTTTGGAATTTATGAAGAACACTTAGAACTTGAAGATAGAACTTGAGAGAGATCAATTAGATGAAGAAAATTGAAGAATGAAAGTGTTTGTAGGTGTTTTTGGTCGTTGGTGTATGGATTAGATATAAAGGATATGTAATTTTGTTTTCATGTAAATAAGTCATGAATGATTACTCATATTTTTGTAATTTTATGAGATATTTCATGCTAGTTGCCAAATGATGGTTCCCACATGTGTTAGGTGACTCACATGGGCTGCTAAGAGCTGATCATTGAAGTGTATATACCAATAGTACATGCATCTAAAAGCTGTGTATTGTACGAGTACGAATACGGGTGCATACGAGTAGAATTGTTGATGTAACTGAACGAGGATGTAATTGTAAGAATTTTTGTTAAGTAGAAGTATTTTGATAAGTGTCTTGAAGTCTTTCAAAAGTGTATGAATACATATTAAAATACTACATGTATATACATTTTAACTGAGTCATTAAGTCATCGTTAGTCGTTACATGTAAATGTTGTTTTGAAACCTTTAGGTTAACGATCTTGTTGAATGTTGTTAACCCATTGTTTATTATAACAAATGAGATTTTAAATTGTTATATTATCATGATATTATGATATATAATATATCTTAGTATGATATATATACAGTTAAATGCCGTTACAACGATAATCGTTACATATATGTCTCGTTTCGAAATCATTAAGTTAGTAGTCTTATTTTTACATATGTATTTCATTGTTAATACACTTAATAATATATTTACTTATCATTTAACATAATTAACCAAGTGTATCAATATCTTAATATGATTCATATGTGCCTAGTAAGACGTTGTTATAACGATAATCGTTATATATATCGTTTTCGAGTTTCTTAAATTAATAGTCTCATTTTTATGTATATAACTCATTGTTAAAATACCTAATGAGATACATACTTATAATAAAATTATGTTAACTATATATATAACCATATATATGTCATCGTATAGTTTTTACAAGTTTTAACATTCGTGAATCACTGGTCAACTTGGGTGGTCAATTGTCTATATGAAACCTATTTCAATTAATCAAGTCTTAACAAGTTTGATTGCTTAACATGTTGGAAACACTTAATCATGTAAATAACAATTTCATTTAATATATATATATATAAACATGGAAAAGTTCGGGTCACTACAGTACCTACCCGTTAAATAAATTTCGTCCTGAAATTTTAAGCAGTTGGAGGTGTTGACGTATCTTCTGGAAATAAATGCGGGTATTTCTTCTTCATCTGATCTTCACGCTCCCAGGTGAACTCGGGTCCTCTACCAGCATTCCATCGAACCTTAACAATTGGTATCTTGTTTTGTTTAAGTCTCTTAACCTCACGATCCATTATTTCGACGGGTTCTTCAATGAATTGAAGTTTTTCATTGATTTGGATTTCGTCCAACGGAATAGTGAGATCTTCTTTAGCAAAACATTTCTTCAAATTTGAGACTTGGAAAGTGTTATGTACAGCCGCAAGTTGTTGAGGTAGCTCCAGTTGGTAAGCTACTGGTCCGACACGATCTATAATCTTGAATGGTCTAATGTACCTTGGATTTAGTTTCCCCCGTTTACCAAATCGAACAACGCCTTTCCAAGGTGAAACCTCAAGCATGACCATTTCTCCAATTTCAAACTCTATATCTTTTCTTTTACTGTCCGCGTAGCTCTTTTGTCGACTCTGGGGGGTTTTCAATCTTTGTTGAATTTGGATGATTTTCTCGATAGTTTCTTGTATTATCTCCGAACCCGTAATCTGTCTATCCCCCACTTCACTCCAACAAATCGGAGACCTGCACTTTCTACCATAAAGTGCTTCAAACGGCGCCATCTCAATGCTTGAATGGTAGCTGTTGTTGTAGGAAAATTCTGCTAACGGTAGATGTCGATTCTAACTGTTTCCGAAATCAATAACACATGCTCGTAGCATGTCTTCAAGCCTTTGTATCATCCTTTCGCTCTGTCCATCAGTTTGTGGATGATAGGCAGTACTCATGTCTAGACGAGTTCCTAATACTTGCTGTAATGTCTGCCAGAATCTTGAAATAAATCTGCCATCCCTATTAGAGATAATAGAGATTGGTATTCCATGTCTGGAGACGACTTCCTTCAAATACAGTCGTGCTAACTTCTCTATCTTGTCATCTTCTCTTATTGGCAGGAAGTGTGCTGATTTGGTGAGACGATCAACTATTACCCAAATAGTATCAAAACCACTTGCAGTCCTTGGTAATTTAGTGATGAAATCCATGGTAATATTTTCCCATTTCCATTCCGGGATTTCGGGTTGTTGAAGTAGACCTGATGGTTTCTGATGCTCAGCTTTGACCTTAGAACACGTCAAACATTCTCCTACGTATTTAGCAACATCGGCTTTCATACCCGGCCACAAAAAATGTTTCTTGAGATCCTTGTACATCTTCCCCGTTCCAGGATGTATTGAGTATCTGGTTTTATGAGCTTCTCTAAGTACCATTTCTCTCATATCTCCAAATTTTGGTACCCAAATTCTTTCAGCCCTATACCGGGTTACGTCTTCCCGAATATTAAGATGCTTCTCCGATCCTTTGGGTATTTCATCCTTTAAATTTCCCTCTTTTAAAACTCCTTGTTGCGCCTCCTTTATTTGAGTAGTAAGGTTAGTGTGAATCATTATATTCATAGATTTTACTCGAATGGGTTCTCTATCCTTTCTACTCAAGGCGTCGGCTACTACATTTACCTTCCCCGGGTGGTAACGAATCTCAAAGTCGTAACATTCAACAATTCAATCAACCTACGCTGCCTCATATTCAGTTGTTTCTGATTAAATATGTGTTGAAGACTTTTGTGGTCGGTATATATAATACTTTTGACCCCATATAAGTAGTGCCTCCAAGTCTTTAATTCAAAAACAACCGTGCCTAATTCCAAATCATGCATCGTATAATTTTGCTCGTGAATCTTCAATTGTCTAGACGCATAAGCAATCACCTTCGTCCATTGCATTAATACACAACCGAGACCTTGCTTTGATGCGTCACAATAAATCACAAAATCATCATTCCCTTCAGGCAATGACAATATAGGTGCCGTAGTTAGCTTTTTCTTCAATAATTGAAACGCCTTTTCTTGTTCATCCTTCCATTCAAATTTCTTCCCTTTATGCGTTAATGCAGTCAAGGGTTTTGCTATTTTGGAGAAATCTTGGATGAATCTTCTGTAGTAACCAGCCAATCCTAAAAATTGACGTATATGCTTCGGAGTTTTTAGGGTTTCCCACTTTTCAACAGTTTCGATCTTTGCCGGGTCCACCTGGATACCTTCTTTGTTCACTATGTGACCGAGGAATTGAACTTCTTCCAACCAAAATGCACACTTTGAAAACTTAGCGTACAGTTTTTCTTTCCTCAATACTTCTAGCACTTTTCTCAAATGTTCTTCGTGCTCTTGATCATTCTTTGAGTAAATAAGTATGTCATCGGTGAAAACAATGACAAACTTGTCAAGATATGGCCCACACACTCGGTTCATAAGGTCCATGAACACAGCTGGTGTGTTAGTCAATCCAAACGGCATAACCATAAACTCGTAATGACCATAACGCGTCCTAAAAGCAGTTTTTGGAATATCATCCTCCTTTAATCGCATTTGATGATATCCAGAACGTAAATCGATCTTCGAATAAACCGACGAGCCTTGTAGTTGATCAAATAAGTCGTCAATTCTCGGCAGTGGATAACGGTTTTTGATGGTAAGTTTGTTCAACTCTCTGTAGTCAATACACAACCTAAATGTACCATCCTTCTTCTTGACAAACAAAATAGGAGCTCCCCATGGTGATGTGCTTGGTCGAATAAAACCACGTTCTAATAGTTCTTGCAGTTGGCTTTGCAGTTCTTTCATCTCGCTGGGTGCGAGTCTATAAGGAGCACGAGCTATTGGTGCAGCTCCTGGTACAAGATCTATTTGAAATTCAACAGATCGATGTGGAGGTAGTCCCGGTAATTCTTTAGGAAATACATCGGGAAATTCTTTTGCTACGGGAACATCATTGATGCTCTTTTCTTCAGTTTGTATTTTCTCGACGTGTGCTAGAACAGCATAGCAAACTTTTCTTATTAGTTTTTGTGCCTTCAAATTACTAATAAGATGTAGCTTCATGTTGCCCTTTTCTCCGTACACCATTAAGGGTTCTCCTTCTTCTCGTACAATGCGAATTGCATCTTTATAACATACGATCTCTGCTTTCACCTTCTTCAGCCAGTCCATGCCAACTATTACATCAAAACTCCCTAACTCTACTGGTATCAAATCAATCTTACATATTTCGCTACCCAGTGTAATTTCTCGATTCCGGCATATATTATCTGCTGAAATTAATTTACCGTTTGCTAATTCGAGTAAAAATTTACTATCCAACGACGTCAATGGACAACTTAATTTAGCACAAAAATCTCTACTCATATAGCTTCTATCCACACCCGAATTAAATAAAACATAAGCAGATTTATTGCCAATAAGAAACGTACCCGTAACAAGCTCCAGGTCTTCCTGTGCCTCTGCCACATTAATATTGAAAACTCTTCCGCGGCCTTGTCCATTTGTGTTCTCCTGGTTCGGGCAATTTCTAATAATGTGGCCCGATTTTCCACATTTATAACAAACTACATTGGCATAACTTGCTCTGACACTACTTGCTCCGCCATTACTCGTTCCGACACCATTTGTTCCTTTCGTTCTATTAACCCCTGGTCCGTAGACCTCACACTTCGCCGCGCTATGACCATTTCTTTTACACTTGTTGCAAAATTTGGTGCAGAACCCCGAGTGATACTTTTCACACCTTTGGCATAGCTACTTCTGATTTTTGTTGTTATTGCGGTTGTTATTGTTGTTGGGATGATTGTTGTAGTTGCTGTTGTTGTTGTTGTTGTTGTTGTTGTTGTTGTTGTTGTTGTTGGGCCGTTTGTTGTAGTTGCGATTGATGTTGCGATTGTTGGGATAATTGTTGCGATTATTATTGTAATTGCCGTTGTTGTTGTATTGGTGATTCTTATCACCGTTTTCCTCCCACTTTCTTTTGACTTGCTTCACATTGGCCTCTTCAGCCGTCTGTTCTTTCATTCTTTCCTCAATCAGCCATTCTACATGCCTGTTGTATGGAGGCGGGCTCGTGTGAACTTATATCTTCTTGGATTCTTTTCGGTAATCCTTTCACAAACGCGTCGATCTTCTCTTCCTCATCTTCGAACGCTCCCGGACACAATAGGCACAATTCTGTGAATCGTCTTTCGTACGTGGTAATATCAAATCCTTGGGTTCGTAACCCTCTAAGTTCTGTCTTGAGCTTATTGACCTCGGTTCTGGGACGGTACTTCTCGTTCATCAAGTGCTTGAATGCAGACCACGGTAGTGCGTACGCATCATCTTGTCCCACTTGCTCTAGATAGGTATTCCACCATGTTAACGCGGAACCTGTGAAGGTATGCGTAGCGTACTTCACTTTGTCCTCTTCAGTACACTTACTTATGGAAAACACCGATTCGACCTTCTCGGTCCACCGTTTCAATCCGATCGGTCCTTCGGTTCCATCAAATTCCAAAGGTTTGCAGGCAGTGAATTCTTTGTAGGTGCATCCTACATGATTTCCTGTACTGCTAGATCCAAGGTTATTGTTGGTATGTAGCGCAGCCTGTACTACGGCTATGTTTGAAGCTATAAAAGTACGGAATTCCTCTTCATTCATATTCACGGTGTGTCGAGTAGTCGGTGCCATTTCCTTCAAAATAGTCAAATGGAACAAGTTAATCATACAGAATATTAAGAGTAGTTAATAGTATTTCGTAGTATAATATGAACTCATTTATAGAAGCTTTTTCTTCATATTAGCGTTTTATAAGTTTAAATTCGGGTAGTACCTACCCGTTAAGTTCATACTTAGTAGCTAATATACAATTCAACTACTACAATTCTATATGAAAAACTGATTATAATAATATTTCGCGTTCAAACTTTTATACAATATTTTACAAACTTACAATACCGCTTATTTTACATAAAGCATGAAATATAGTACACAATAACTTTGATACAAGATAGTTGTGAAGATAATTCTAGCTAGTACACAAGTCGTTCAGCAAAGGAAATAAAGACACGTAATTCATACGTCCAGAAACAAGTCAAGCATTCTGGTTTTACTAGGACTACTTCCCATCCTTGGTCTTGTGGAACATAACCGTTATGGCCGTTGATAAGACAGCGTGTTGTAACGTCGTCAAAGGGACGAGGGTTACGTAATGTCCAACAGTCCCGTAACAATCTAAAAACCTCATTTCTTACCCCAATTACCGACTCCGTTACTTGTGGGAATGTTTTGTTTAATAGTTGTAGCCCGATGTTCTTGTTCTCACTTTGGTGAGAAGCGAACATTACTAACCCGTAAGCATAGCATGCTTCTTTATGTTGCATGTTAGCCGCTTTTTCTAAATCATGAAGTCCTATATTCGGATACATTGAGTCAAAATAATTTCTTAACCCGTTGCGTAAAATAGCATTTGGGTTCCCCGCAATATATGCGTCAAAGTAAACACATTGTAACTTATGGGTTTCCCAATGTGATATCCCCCATCTTTCAAACGAAAGTCTCTTATAAACCAAGACATTCTTGGAACGTTCTTCGAATGTCTTACAAACTGATTTTGCCTTAACTAGTTGTGCTGAGGAATTCTGACCGCCTCTAGACAAGATTTCATCAATCATGTCTCCGGGTAGGTCTCTTAAAATATTGGGTTGTCTATCCATTTTGTGTTTTTAAACTGTAAAATAGACAAGAGTTAGATTCATAAAAAAAATTACTTATTAATACAAGCAATTTTTACATATATCATAAAGCATAAGCACACTATATTACATATATTACACCACACGAATACAACTATCTTATTCCAACTCGCTCGTTTCTTCTTCTTCGGTTTTGGTTCGTTTTTCCAAGTTTCTAGGGATATATGATGTTCCCCTAACACTAGCTGTCGTTTTCCACAACGGTTTAGAAAAACCTGATGGTTTAGAGGTTCCCGGGTCATTGTTACAACTTAAGGACTTCGGGAGTTGACGATACATATAAATTTCATCGGGGTTGGAATTAGATTTCTCTATTTTTATGCCCTTTCCCTTATTATTTTCTTTTGCTTTTTTAAATTCAGTTGGGGTAATTTCTATAACATCATCGGAATTCTCGTCGGAATCCGATTCATCGGAGAATTGGTAATCCTCCCAATATTTTGCTTCCTTGGCGGAAACACCATTGACCATAATTAACCTTGGTCGGTTGGTTGAGGATTTTATTTTACTTAACCGTTTTATTATTTCCCCCACCGGTTCTATTTCCTCCTCCGGTTCCTCCTCTTCCGGTTCTGATTCTTCTTCCAGTTCTGATTCTTCTTCCGGTTCCTCTTCGGGAACTTGTGAATCAGTCCAATATATATTCGACTCTTCGTTATTATTAGGTGAGTCAATGGAATTTGTGCTAGAGGTAGACATCTATCACACAATATCAAACATGTTAAGAGATTAATATATCACATAATATATACATGTTAATAATATATAGTTTCCAACAAAAATGTTAAGCAATCATTTTTAAAGAAAACACGGTCGAAGTCCAGACTCACTAATGCATCCTAACAAACTCGATAAGACACACTAATGCAAATTTTCTGGTTCTCTAAGACCAACGCTCGGATACCAACTGAAATGTCCCGTTCTTATTGATTAAAAACGTTCCATATTAATTGATTTCGTTGCGAGGTTTTGACCTCTATATGAGACATTTTTCAAAGACTGCATTCATTTTTAAAACAAACCATAACCTTTATTTCATAAATAAAGGTTTAAAAAGCTTTACGTAGATTATCAAATAATGATAATCTAAAATATCCTGTTTACACACGACCATTACATAATGGTTTACAATACAAATATGTTACATCGAAATCAGTTTCTTGAATGCAGTTTTTACACAATAACATACAAACATGGACTCCAAATCTTGTCCTTATTTTAGTATGCAACAGCGGAAGCTCTTAGTATTCACCTGAGAATAAACATGCTTAAAACGTCAACAAATATGTTGGTGAGTTATAGGTTTAACCTATATATATCAAATCGTAACAATAGACCACAAGATTTCATATTTCAATACACATCCCATACATAGAGATAAAAATCATTCATATGGTGAATACCTGGTAACCGACATTAACAAGATGCATATATAAGAATATCCCCATCATTCCGGGACACCCTTCGGATATGATATAAATTTTGAAGTACTAAAGCATCCGGTACTTTGGATGGGGTTTGTTAGGCCCAATAGATCTATCTTTAGGATTCGCGTCAATTAGGGTGTCTGTTCCCTAATTCTTAGATTACCAGACTTAATAAAAAGGGGCATATTCAATTTCGATAATTCAACCATAGAATGTAGTTTCACGTACTTGTGTCTATTTTGTAAATCATTTATAAAACCTGCATGTATTCTCATCCCAAAAATATTAGATTTTAAAAGTGGGACTATAACTCACTTTCACAGATTTTTACTTCGTCGGGAAGTAAGACTTGGCCACTGGTTGATTCACGAACCTATAACAATATATACATATATATCAAAGTATGTTCAAAATATATTTACAACACTTTTAATATATTTTGATGTTTTAAGTTTATTAAGTCAGCTGTCCTCGTTAGTAACCTACAACTAGTTGTCCACAGTTAGATGTACAGAAATAAATCGATAAATATTATCTTGAATCATTCCACAACCCAATGTATACGTATCTCAGTATTGATCACAACTCAAACTATATATATTTTGGAATCAACCTCAACCCTGTATAGCTAACTCCAACATTAACATAAAGAGTGTCTATGGTTGTTCCGATATATATATAGATGTATCGACATGATAGGTCGAAACATTGTATACGTGTCTATGGTATCTCAAGATTACATAATATACAATACAAGTTGATTAAGTTATGGTTGGAATAGATTTGTTACCAATTTTCACGTAGCTAAAATGAGAAAAATTATCCAATCTTGTTTTACCCATAACTTCTTCATTTTAAATCCGTTTTGAGTGAATCAAATTGCTATGGTTTCATATTGAACTCTATTTTATGAATCTAAACAGAAAAAGTATAGGTTTATTGTCAGAAAAATAAGTTACAAGTCGTTTTTATAAAGGTAGTCATTTCAGTCGAAAGAACGACGTCTAGATGACCATTTTAGAAAACATACTTCCACTTTGAGTTTAACCATAATTTTTGGATATAGTTTCTTGTTCATAATAAAAATAATTTTCCCAGAATAACAACTTTTAAATCAAAGTTTATCATAGTTTTTAATTAACTAACCCAAAACAGTCCGCGGTGTTACTACGACGGGGTAAATCCGGTTTTACGGTGTTTTTCGTGTTTCCAGGTTTTAAATCATTAAGTTAGCATATCATATAGATATAGAATATGTGTTTAGTTAATTTTAAAAGTCAAGTTAGAAGAATTAACTTTTATTTGCGAACAAGTTTAGAATTAACTAAACTATGTTCTAGTGATTACAAGTTTAAACCTTCGAATAAGATAGCTTTATATGTATGAATCGAATGATGTTATGAACATCATTACTACCTCAAGTTCCTTGGATAAACCTACTGGAAATGAGAAAAATAGATCTAGCTTCAAAGGATCCTTGGATGGCTTGAAAGTTCTTGAAGCAGAATCATGACACGAAAACAATTTCAAGTAAGATTTCCACTCGAAATAAGATTGTTATAGTTATAGAAATTGAATTAAAGTTTGAATATGATTATTACCTTGTATTAGAAAGATAAACTACTATAATTAACAAAGGTTTCTTCATCTTGGATGATTACTTGAAATGGATTTAGAAAACTTGGAAGTAAACTTGCAATCTTGGAAGTATTCTTGATTTTATGAAACTAAAACTTTTGGAATTTATGAAGAACACTTAGAACTTGAAGATAGAACTTGAGAGAGATCAATTAGATGAAGAAAATTGAAGAATGAAAGTGTTTGTAGGTGTTTTTGGTCGTTGGTGTATGGATTAGATATAAAGGATATGTAATTTTGTTTTCATGTAAATAAGTCATGAATGATTACTCATATTTTTGTAATTTTATGAGATATTTCATGCTAGTTGCCAAATGATGGTTCACACATGTGTTAGGTGACTCACATGGGCTGCTAAGAGCTGATCATTGGAGTGTATATACCAAGAGTACATACATCTAAAAGCTGTGTATTGTACGAGTACGAATACGGGTGCATACGAGTAGAATTGTTGATGAAACTGAACGAGGATGTAATTGTAAGAATTTTTGTTAAGTAGAAGTATTTTGATAAGTGTCTTGAAGTCTTTCAAAAGTGTATGAATACATATTAAAACACTACATGTATATACATTTTAACTGAGTCGTTAAGTCATCGTTAGTCGTTACATGTAAATGTTGTTTTGAAACCTTTAGGTTAACGATCTTGTTGAATGTTGTTAACCCATTGTTTATTATAACAAATGAGATGTTAAATTTTTATATTATCATGATATTATGATATATAATATATCTTAGTATGATATATATACAGTTAAATGCCGTTACAACGATAATCGTTACATATATGTCTCGTTTCGAAATCATTAAGTTAGTAGTCTTATTTTTACATATGTATTTCATTGTTAATACACTTAATAATATATTTACTTATCATTTAACATAATTAACCAAGTGTATCAATATCTTAATATGATTCATATGTACCTAGTAAGACGTTGTTATAACGATAATCGTTATATATATCGTTTTCGAGTTTCTTAAATTAATAGTCTCATTTTTATGTATATAACTCATTGTTAAAATACCTAATGAGATACATACTTATAATAAAATCATGTTAACTATATATATAACCATATATATGTCATCGTATAGTTTTTACAAGTTTTAACATTCGTGAATCACCGGTCAACTTGGATGGTCAATTGTCTATATGAAACTATTTCAATTAATCAAGTCTTAACAAGTTTGATTGCTTAACATGTTGGAAACACTTAATCATGTAAATAACAATTTCATTTAATATATATATAAACATGGAAAAATTCGGGTCACTACAGCCAATGCTTAGATGCTTCGCAATGCTAATTAATTGCCTAAGGATCGTTTCGGCGGACTTAGAAGATTCATAACGTATAAGCATATACGCATACAGATTGTTTCGCAAAAGTACGCATTTATTATGTGCACAATAGTATATGTTGGAAATTGCAAAGGACAAGTTTGTGTTATGAATATTGATAATGAAAGCGCTATAAAAATAGAAGTACTTGCAAAAATAAGGAAAAGCGAAATTTTATTAATAAGATCGCAGAAGCAGCTGTGTGCTGTTATACAAAGTGCGTACTAATCCTTGGTTAAGTCAAGCTTGATGATGTCATTTGCAGTGAAATCTTCTTGCTCACTTATTGCGGTTATCTTGGGGAGGGGAATTTCGGCTATGCCCTGCTGAGCAACCGCGTATGCTGATTTCGCGTCTTCCAGTGAGCAAAGACGATCAGCTAATGTAGATGGTAGCGGGTCTGGCAGTGGGCAGCGAATAGCAATCTCATCCATAAATTCAACCCTCTCGCATAGCCTTAATGCGGTGGCAAATGTTGAAAAATTTACAGAAACAGGCTTGGAATTGAGAATCTTTCTAGCCAGTTTAGGGAGATGTTGGCGGACCTTGGTGAACTCAAGTTCCGCAGACGCTTTCGCAGCAAGAGCATTGTCTCGCTCTGTTGTTAGTTTCGTCACATTCTCTAACAGTGCTTTAATGGTGTCCTGCAGTTGGTTTTCTTTCTCAGTCGCAGTAGTAACCTGTTGTTTTAAGTCATCAACGGTGGTTTTTGCTGCGATTAGCTCATGGGAGAGATTAGCACAGCGTTTTTCGCTGTCTTCAGCTTTGATTTTCTTAGCATTATACTTTAGTTGTTCAGCTTCAAGAACATTGAAAAATTGTTCTTGACGGCATATAACGTCATATGCTGAATTGAAGCACATGTAGAAATTTTGAACAAACCTATTATGCGCGTCCAGCGCTGAGAGTTTAGAGAACTCGCGGCGAAGCTCGTCGGGGATTGCTAACTTCATCTGTTGGCGCTGATCCAGAGCAGCAGCAGATGAATCACAAGTATATCCTACTAAACCATCAATCCGCACTCTATAAGAGTCAGGTGGAGTGCGGAACAATTCGGTGATTTGATCAAGAGTGTTCGGACTTACAAAGAAAGGATCACCAGAAGAATCGCCTGCAAAATAACATCGTTGGTTAGTTGGTGAAATAAAACTAATGTATATTTTACATATGCAATAACAATCCGCAATATACCAGTTTGCTGGTCCCCTTCGTGTTCCGATATAACTGGATTTTCGTGAAGGGGGGGTCTCCTGTTGTTTATGTTTTTTGCTTTGCGAAGACGGTGGTGTTTGTAACGGCCGCTTGGTAAAACTCGACTTTGTATAGGGAGATTTGGAGGTTAAATCGACGATTGGAATGGGTTGCTTTTCTTTTGATGATGATGATTTAGCTTCCGGGCTTGTTAATAGTTTGGTGATCAGAGTTTTTGAATCAGCCTTCCTATCTAACTCGTTAATCTTCATTTCAAATTACATACGAGCTGCAAGTAAAGACTACAATGATAAAGGTTGATTGACGAATTGAGAAATTTTATAATATTTTGGAAAAATGAGTAGTGAATTTGTGATTTCAGATCACAATATATATAGGCGACGGGGTTAATTATGTTAATTACCTATTGCGATAATTCAAACGGTAACATTGACTGTTATAACAGTAACAAAGATAATGCGAAATATGTTTCAATGCGAATAGTGGTCAGATCAATTTGCGAATTTTTAGAGTTTATCATGATGCATTTGTTTCGCAATATGTATCATAATAAACTAGGGGACTTGATCATATACATAGCATTGTATATGTATATTTTATTGGCTAAAGGCCAAAGGAAAAACTACGTGAATTATAATGCAAAGTTGTGGAATATTCGCTGAAAGTAAGTTCAGTGGTTATGTTTTCGCATTAATGCAAGACCGCGGTTTAATCCGCTGAGTTTCCGCGGATAGTTAAGTAACTCGCAGACCGCGGATATTTCGATTCCTATAAATAGAGAGCTTGGCCTCTCATTTATAGGTTGTTGATTCTCTGCCATTTTACCTAAGCCTTTGTAATTTCCACTTATGATTTTGCCCAAGGGATTTTTACACCGTGCAAAGGTGAATTAAGCTAATTAACAATAAATACTTGGTCGGAGTGGTGGATCACTTGATAGTTAAAGTGAAAGACGATCATCGGGGCCCAAAATAATCATTAAACATTCCATCCTCCATTATAATCTTATTGCACTCAATCCGTAGTTATGTAACATCATTAATTATGGATTGATCAGATACTTTTAATATTAACAGTAATAATAATAATATTTTATAAAAATAATAGATCTATTCAAAATGATAATTTTTAATAATAATAATACTAAAATGATAATAATAATGATATTTTTTAATAACATTGATATTTCTATTAAAATGATAATTTAGTAAAAATGATAGTTTTAATATTAATAATACATTTAATAATAATAATAATGATAAAAATAATGAAAATGATATTTTTATTTAAATCAGTATCTTACAATATTTTAATTTCATCATTTATTATAATGTATTAATGATAAAAATTTATGTTAATATATAGTAAAAATATATTTTTATATAGTAAGTATTATAATTTGTATAATGTTCACTTAATATCTTTTTAATGATAAAAATGTATGTATCATAAATATATATTTGTATCAAGTATTTATTTGATTAAATAATATAATATTGATAATAATAATAATGAACCAAAAGTTGTATTATTTTATAATAATAATAATATTAATTATTTTAATAATAATAGTAATAATAATAATAATAATAATAATAATAATAATAATAATAATAATAATAATAATAATAATAATATTGATATTTACTAATGATAATAATAATTTTGATAACAAGTAATAATCTTTTATAGTAATACTAATGTCATAATAATATTACTAATAATGATAAAAATAATGAAAACAATATTTTTATCAAAATCATAATCTTAACAATAATTTAACTGAATCATGATACTTATACTCATTATTTCCTAATCGACTTGTTTAATAGCTTTTAGTTCTCTTTTATATCGTATTCATAATAATGATAATAATAGTAATCATAATAATTAGATGATATTAATATTAGTTTTAATGATAATGATACTAATAATTATTATAATAATATCAATGATAATACTAATAATTATAATAATCATAATAATAATAATGATAATATTAATAATAACCATAATGGTAATAACGATAGTAATAACAATAACAATCATAATACTTATATTAATAACGATAATGATATTAATAATAATAATAATAATAATAATAATAATAATAATAATAATAATAATAATAATAATAATAATAATAATAATAATAATAATTAAATAATAATAATAACGATGATAATAACGACGATAGTAATAATAATAATCATTTTAATAATAATAATAATACTAAAATTAATAATAATTCAGTTGACCATATCTTTTAATCTGTTCATCGAAACCATAAGCTTTCTAAATGAAAAGTTATTAATTTTTTGTCAGCTTTCCAACGACATGCATATCATATACCTTATCCCAGTCACATATGTATCAAATTCATGATTTATCATAAACTATATATTGACGAAATAAAATATACAAGCACGCAAAATCATAAGTACTCGAGCACTAGTAAGGGATACACTATTAATATATAAAAGATAAGATATGAGTGCTCACGTATCAATATTGAGATTCAATATTGCAGGAAGGTACATAGACGCAACGGAGATGATAAACACTAGTTTGACCTTACGAGCATACCCCCCGAAGAATACCCATAACCACCATAGCTATAACCCATGTTTTCCTTAGCTTTATCCCGTTCGAAAAATCTATTTTGAAATAATACGCTCATGACCTCGTCGTAGTATTTTATGTATACCAATAATATCTTGAAATAATACTGAGTAAATATATATATGTAAATCGATTGAGAGAGTTTAGAGAAATATATTTCAAGTTTCGATGAAATAATGAAACCTATTGAATTCTATTTATAATAGATTTTTGAATTATTAAAGTGATTTATTAAAGTATGAATTATTAAAGTATGAATTATTAAAGTGAATTATTAAAGTATGAATTATTAAAGTGAATTATTAAAGGTAATGTAAAGTAAAAGTAAAGTAAAGGTAAATTTAAAGTATAGTAAAAGTATAAATCTATGTACGTATAATACGCGTATAAATATATATATATAATATTAATTTAAATCATTATATATATTTAATAAAATAAAATATAAATATCGTTATCTTTATCATACTGGTTAAGTAATGAGTTGTCAAAAGTGGTTCTAGATATTTATAAAAGTTATATATGTTTTAATAATAAAGTTCTTTTTAAACTGAAAACGTTTTTGTACGTTTGAAACTAAATCAAATAAATATGATAATTTTGTTTTCCAAAACTAAATATATTTAAGAATCATTTTGTTAAAAGGTTAAAATAATGGAAATCGTTATATCATAAAACGTATTAGAAAAGTAGAATTTTATATATTCATAATAGGTTCAAGTTTTTAAATTACAGTTTGTTGGTGAAGTGTGAGGTAAAGTCCAATGGTTAATATAAACGTATGAAATCATCTTAATGTAAAATATCAAATGGGTTTATCTAATCGACGAACCTTATCCTAGTTATTTATTCTATAAGATCAATCATTATGAAAGCTAAATAATTAACTTATCAAAAGACACGAGGAAATTATTGTAAAGTATGTATTGGAGATCAAACAGGAATTTACACTAACTTTTGTCTAACACTCGTTAATTGACACTTTGTTCTTTCTTGTGAATCACTTTACTGTTTATTCCGAATATTGTTAAAAAGGAAAGGTTTCCTAAATCAAAGTGGACCTCTCAACAGATGTAGTGACCCGAACTTTTCCATATTTATATATATTAATTGAGATTGATATTTACATGATTAAATGTTTCCAACATGTTAAGCAATCAAACTTGTTAAGACATGTTTAATCGAAATATGTTTCATATAGACAATTGACCACCCAAGTTGACCGGTGATTCACGAACGTTAAAACTTGTAAAAACTATATGATGACATATATATGGATATATATATATATATATAGTTAACATGATACTATGATAAGTAAACATATCATTAAGTATATTAACAATGAACTACATATGTAAAAACAAGACTACTAACTTAATGATTTTTAAACGAGACATATATGTAACGATTATCGTTGTAAAGACATTTAATGTATATATATCATATTAAGAGATATTCATACATGATAATATCATGATAATATAATAATTTAAAATCTCATTTGATATTATAAACATTGGGTTAAAAACATTTAACAAGATCGTTAACCTAAAGGTTTCAAAACAACACTTACATGTAACGACTAACGATGACTTAACGACTCAGTTAAAATGAATATACATGTAGTGTTTTAATATGTATTTATACACTTTTGAAAGACTTCAATACACTTATAAAAATACTTCTACTTAACAAAAATTCTTACAATTACATCCTCGTTCAGTTTCATCAACAATTCTACTCGTATGCACCCGTATTCGTACTCGTACAATACACAGCTTTTAGATGTATGTACTATTGGTATATACACTCCAATGATCAGCTCTTAGCAGCCTATGTGAGTCACCTAACACATGTGGGAACCATCATTTGGCAACTAGCATGAAATATCTCATAAAATTACAAAAATATGAGTAATCATTCATGACTTATTTACATGAAAACAAAATTACATATCCTTTATATCTAATCCATACACCAACGACCAAAAACACCTACAAACACTTTCATTCTTCAATTTTCTTCATCTAATTAATCTCTCTCAAGTTCTATCTTCAAGTTCGAAGTGTTCTTCATATATTCTACAAGTTCTAGTTACATAAAATCAAGAATACTTTCAAGTTTGCTAGCTCACTTCTAATCTTGTAAGGTGTTCATCCAACCTCAAGAAATCTTTGTTTCTTACAGTAGGTTATCATTCTAATACAAGGTAATAATCATATTCAAACTTTGGTTCAATTTCTATAACTATAACAATCTTATTTCAAGTGATGATCTTACTTGAACGTGTTTTCGTGTCATGATACTGCTTCAAGAACTTCGAGCCATCCAAGGATCCGTTGAAGCTAGATCCATTTTTCTCTTTTCCAGTAGGTTTATCTAAGGAACTTAAGGTAGTAATTATGTTCATAACATCATTCGATTCATACATATAAAGCTATCTTATTCGAAGGTTTAAACTTGTAATCACTAGAACATAGTTTAGTTAATTCTAAACTTGTTCGCAAATAAAAGTTAATCCTTCTAACTTGACTTTTAAAATCAACTAAACACATGTTCTATATCTATATGATATGATAACTTAATGATTTAAAACCTGGAAACACGAAAAACACCGTAAAACCGGATTTACGCCGTCGTAGTAACACCGCGGGCTGTTTTGGGTTAGTTAATTAAAAACTATGATAAACTTTGATTTAAAAGTTGTTATTCTGAGAAAATTATTGTTATTATGAACATGAAACTATATCCAAAAATTATGTTTAAACTCAAAGTGGAAGTATGTTTTCTAAAATGGTCATCTAGACGTCGTTCTTTCGACTGAAATGACTACCTTTACAAAAACGACTTGTAACTTATTTTTCCGACTATAAACCTATACTTTTTATGTTTAGATTCATAAAATAGAGTTCAATATGAAACCATAGCAATTTGATTCACTCAAAACGGATTTAAAATGAAGAAGTTATGGGTAAAACAAGATTGGATAATTTTTCTCATTTTAGCTACGTGAAAATTGGTAACAAATCTATTCCAACCATAACTTTATCAACTTGTACTGTATATTATGTAATCTTGAGATACCATAGACACGTATACAATGTTTCGACCTATCATGTCGACACATCTATATATATTTCGGAACAACCATAGACACTCTATATGTGAATGTTGGAGTTAGCTATACAGGGTTGAGGTTGATTCCAAAATATATATAGTTTGAGTTGTGATCAATACTGAGATACGTATACACTGGGTCGTGGATTGATTCAAGATAATATTTATCGATTTATTTATGTACATCTAACTGTGGACAACTAGTTGTAGGTTACTAACGAGGACAGCTGACTTAATAAACTTAAAATATCAAAATATATTAAAGGTGTTGTAAATATATTTTGAACATACTTTGATATATATGTATATATTATTATAGGTTCGTGAATCAACCAGTGGCCAAGTCTTACTTCCCGACGAAGTAAAAATATGTGAAAGTGAGTTATAGTCCCACTTTTAAAATCTAATATTTTTAGGATGAGAATACATGCAGGTTTTATAAATGATTTACAAAATAGACACAAGTACGTGAAACTACATTCTATGGTTGAATTATCGAAATCGAATATGCCCCTTTTTATTAAGTCTGGTAATCTAAGAATTAGGGAACAGACACCCTAATTGACGCGAATCCTAAAGATAGATCTATTGGGCCTAACAAACCCCATCCAAAGTACCGGATGCTTTAGTACTTCGAAATTTATATCATATCCGAACGGTGTCCTGGAATGATGGGGATATTCTTATATATGCATCTTGTTAATGTTGGTTACCTGGTGTTCACCATATGAATGATTTTTTATCTCTATGTATGGGATGTGTATTGAAATATGAAATCTTGTGGTCTATTATTATGATTTGATATATATAGGTTAAACCTATAACTCACCAACATTTTTGTTGACGTTTTAAGCATGTTTATTCTCAGGTAATTATTAAGAGCTTCCGCTGTCGCATACTTAAATAAGGACGAGATTTGGAGTCCATGCTTGTATGATATTGTGTAAAAACTGCATTCAAGAAACTTATTTTGTTGTAACATATTTGTATTGTAAACCATTATGTAATGGTCGTGTGTAAAAAGGATATTTTAGATTATCATTATTTGATAATCTAAGTAAAGCTTTTTAAACCTTTATTGATGAAATAAAGGTTATGGTTTGTTTTAAAATGAATGCAGTCTTTGAAAAACATCTCATATAGAGGTCAAAACCTCGCAACGAAATCAATTAATATGGAACGTTTTTAATCAATAAGAACGGGACATTTCAGTTGGTATCCGAGCATTGGTCTTAGAGAACCAGAATTTTGCATTAGTGTGTCTTATCGAGTTTGTTAGGATGCATTAGTGAGTCTGGACTTCGACCGTGTTTACTTGAAAAATGATTGCTTAACAAATTTTGTTGGAAACTATATATTTTTAACATGTGAATATTATGTGATATATTAATCTCTTAACGCGTTTGATATTATGTGATAGATGTCTACCTCTAGAACAAGTCCCATTGACTCACCTAATAATAATGAAGAGTCAAATGTAAATTGGAATGATTCGTGGACTGATTCACAAGTTCCCGAAGAGGAACCGGAAGAAGAGTCGGAACCGGAAGAAGAATCGAAACCGGAAGAAGAATCGAAACCGGATGAAGAAATAGAACCGGTGGGGGAAATAATAGAACGGTTAAGTAAAAGAAAATCCTCAACCAACTGACCAAGGTTAATTATGGTCAATGGTGTTTCCGCCAAGGAAGCAAAATATTGGGAGGATTACCAATTCTTCGATGAATCAGATTCCGACGAGAATTCCGATGATGTTATAGAAATTACCCCAACTGAATTTAAAAAGGCAAAAGAAAATAATAAGGGAAAGGGCATAAAAATAGAGAAATCTAATTCCAACCCCGATGAACTTTATATGTATTTTCAACCCCCGAAGTCCTTAAGTTGTAACAATGACCCGGGAACCTCTAAACCACCAGGTTTTTCTAAACCAATGTGGAAAACGACGGCTCGTATTAGGGGAACATCATATATCCCTAGAAACTTGGCAAAACGAACCAAAACCGAAGAAGAAGAAACAAGCGAGTCGGAATAAGATAGTTGTATTCGTGTTGTGTAATATATGTAATATAGTGTGCTTATGCTTTATGATATATGTAAAAATTGCTTGTATTAATAAGTATTTTTTTTTATGAATCTAACTCTTGTCTATTTTACAGTATAAAAACACAAAATGGATTGACAACCCAATATTTTAAGAGACCTACCCGGAGACATGATTAATGAAATCTTGTCTAGAGTCGGTCAGAATTCTTCGGCACAACTATTTAAGGCGAGATCAGTTTGTAAGACATTCGAAGAACGTTCCAAGAATGCCTTGGTTTATAAAAGGCTTTCGTTCGAAATATGGGGGATATCACATTGGGAACTCCATAAGTTACGATGTGTTTACTTTGACGCATATATTGCGGGGAACCCAAATGCTATTTTACGCAATGGGTTAAGAAATTATTTTGACTCAATATATCCGAATTTTGGACTTCGTGATTTAGAAAAAGCGGTTAACATGCAACATAAAGAAGCATGTTATGCTTACGGATTAGTAATGTTCGCTTCTCACCAAAGTGAGAACAAGAACATCGGGCTACAACTATTAAACAAAACGTTCCCACAAGTGACGGAGTCGGTAATTGGGGTAAGAAATGAGGTTTTTAGATTTTTACGGGACTGTTGGACATTACGTAACCCTCGTCCCTTTGATGACGTTACAACAAGCTGTCTTATCAATGGCCATAACGGTTCTGTTCCACAAGACCAAGGACGGGAAGTAATCCTAGTAAAACCAGAATGCATGACTTGTTTCTGGACGTATGAATTACGTGTCTTTATTGCCTTTGCTGAACGACTTGTGTACTAGCTAGAATTATCTTCACAACCATCTTGTATCAAATTTATTGTGTGCTATATTTCATGCTATATGTAAAATAAGCGGTATTGTAAGTTTGTAAAATATTGTGTAAAAGTTTGAATGCGAAATATTATTATAATCAGTTTTTCATATAGAATTGTAGTAATTGAATTGTATATTAGCTACTAAGTATGAACTTAACGGGTAGGTACTATCCGAATTTAAACTTATAAAATGCTAATATGAAGAAAAAGCTTTTATAAATGAGTTCATATTATGCTACGAAATACTATTAACTACTCTTAATATTCTGTATGATTAACTTGTTCCATTTGACTATTTTGAAGGAAATGGCACCGACTACTCGACACACTGTGAATATGAATGAAGAGGAATTTCGTACTTTTCTAGCTTCAAACATAGCCGCAGTACAGGCTGTGCTACATACCAACAATAACCTTGGATCTAGCAGTACAGGAAATCATGTAGGATGCACCTACAAAGAATTCACTGCCTGCAAACCTTTAGAATTTGATAGAACCGAAGGACCGATCGGATTGTAACGGTGGACCGAGAAGGTCGAATCGGTGTTTTCCATAAGTAAGTGTACTGAAGAGGACAAAGTGAAGTACGCTACGCATACCTTCACAGGTTCTGCGTTAACATGGTGGAATACATATCTAGAGTAAGTGGGACAAGACGATGCGTACGCACTACCGTGGTCAGCATTCAAGCACTTGATGAACGAGAAGTACCGTCCCAGAACCGAGGTCAATAAGCTCAAGACAGAACTTAGAGGGTTACGAACCCAAGGATTTGATATTACCACGTACGAAAGACGATTCACAGAATTGTGCCTATTGTGTCCGGGAGCATTCGAAGATGAGGAAGAGAAGATCGACGCGTTTGTTAAAGGATTACCGGAAAGAATCCAAGAAGATATAAGTTCACACGAGCCCGCCTCCATACAACAGGCATGTAGAATGGCTCACAAACTAGTGAACCAGATTGAAGAAAGAATTAAAGAACAGACTGCTGAAGAGGCCAATGTGAAGCAAGTCAAAAGAAAGTGGGAGGAAAATGGTGATAAGAATCACCAATACAACAATAGCAGCAATTAAAACAATAATCGCAACAATTATCCCAACAATCGCAACATCAATCGCAACTACAACAAACGGCCCAACAACAACAACAACAACAACAACTACTACAACAATCATCCCAACAACAATAATAACTGCAACAACAACAACAATTAGAAGCAGCTATGCCAAAGGTGTGAAAAGTATCACTCATGGTTCTGCACCAAATTTTGCAACAAGTGTAAAAGAAATGGTCATAGCGCGGCGAAGTGTGAGGTCTACGGACCAGGGGTTAATAGAACGAAAGGAACAAATGGTGTCGGAACGAGTAATGGCAGAGCAAGTAGTGTCAGAGCAAGTTATGCCAATGTAGTTTGTTATAAATGTGGAAAACCGGGCCACATTATTAGAAATTGCCCGAACCAGGAGAACACGAATGGACAAGGCCGCGGAAGAGTTTTCAATATTAATGCGGCAGAGGCACAGGAAGACCCGGAGCTTGTTACGGGTACGTTTCTTATTGACAATAAATCTGCTTACATTTTATTTGATTCGGGTGCGGATAGAAGCTATATGAGTAGAGATTTTTGTGCTAAATTAAGTTGTCCTTTGACGCCTTTGGATAGTAAATTTTTACTCGAATTAGCAAATGGTAAATTAATTTCAGCAGATAATATATGTCGGAATCGAGAAATTAAACTGGTTAGCGAAACATTTAAGATTGATTTGATACCAGTAGAGTTAGGGAGTTTTGATGTGATAATCGGTATGGACTGGTTGAAAGAAGTGAAAGCAAAGATCGTTTGTTACAAAAATGCAATTCGCATTATACGAGAAAAAGGAAAACCCTTAATGGTGTACGGAGAAAAGGGCAACACGAAGCTACATCTTATTAGTAATTTGAAGGCACAAAAACTAATAAGAAAAGGTTGCTATGCTGTTCTAGCACACGCCGAGAAAGTACAAACTGAAGAAAAGAGCATCAATGATGTTCCCATTGCAAAAGAATTTCCCGATGTATTTCCGAAAGAATTACCGGGATTACCCCCACATCGATCCGTTGAATTTCAAATAGATCTTGTACCAGGAGCTGCACCAATAGCTCGTGCTCCTTACAGACTCGCACCCAGCGAGATGAAAGAACTGCAAAGCGAATTACAAGAACTTTTAGAGCGTGGTTTCATTCGACCAAGCACATCACCGTGGGGAGCTCCTGTTTTGTTTGTCAAGAAGAAAGATGGTACATTCAGGTTGTGTATCGACTACCGAGAGTTGAACAAACTTACCATCAAGAACCGCTACCCACTACCGAGAATCGACGACTTATTTGATCAACTACAAGGCTCGTCTGTTTATTCAAAGATTGACTTACGTTCCGGGTATCATCAAATGCGGGTGAAATAAGATGATATTCCAAAGACTGCTTTCAGAACACGTTATGGTCATTACGAGTTTATGGTCATGCCGTTTGGTTTAACTAATGCACCAGCTGTGTTCATGGACCTTATGAACCGAGTGTGTGGACCATACCTTTTCAAGTTTGTCATTGTTTTCATTGATGACATACTTATTTACTCAAAGAATGACCAAGAACACGTTGAACATTTGAGAAAGGTGTTAGAAGTATTGAGGAAGGAAGAATTGTACGCTAAGTTTTCAAAGTGTGCATTTTGGTTGGAAGAAGTTCAATTCCTCGGTCACATAGTGAACAAAGAAGGTATTAAGGTGGATCCGACAAAGATAGAAACTGTTGAAAAGTGGAAAACCCCGAAAACTCCGAAACACATACGCCAGTTTTTAGGACTAGCTGGTTACTACAGAAGGTTCATCCAAGACTTTTCAAGAATAGCAAAACCCTTGACTGCATTAACGCATAAAGGGAAGAAATTTGAATGGAATGATGAACAAGAGAAAACGTTTCAGTTATTGAAGAAAAAGCTAACTACGGCACCTATATTGTCATTGCCTGAAGGGAATGATGATTTTGTGATTTATTGTGACTCATCAAAGCAAGGTCTCGGTTGTGTATTAATGCAACGAACGAGTAGCTTACCGACTTAAGTTACCTCAACAACTCGCAGCTGTACATAACACTTTCCACGTCTCGAATTTGAAGAAATGTTTTGCTAAAGAAGATCTCACTATTCCGTTAGATGAAATCCAAATCAATGAAAAACTTCAATTCATCGAAGAACCCGTCGAAATAATGGATCGTGAGGTTAAAAGACTTAAGCAAAACAAGATACCAATTGTTAAGGTTCGATGGAATGCTCGTAAAAGACTTAATTATCGTTGTAAAGACATTTAATGTATATATATCATATTAAGAGATATTCATACACGATAATATCATGATAATATAATAATTTAAAATCTCATTTGATATTATAAACATTGGGTTAACAACATTTAACAAGATCGTTAACTTAAAGGTTTCAAAACAACACTTACATGTAACGACTAACGATGACTTAACGACTCAGTTAAAATGAATATACATGTAGTGTTTTAATATGTATTCCTACACTTTTGAAAGACTTCAAGACACTTATCAAAATACTACTCGTATGCACCCGTATTCGTACTCGTACAATATACAGCTTTTAGATGTATGTACTATTGGTATATACACTCCAATGATCAGCTCTTAGAAGCCCATGTGAGTCACCTAACACATGTGAAAACCATCATTTGGAAACTAGCATGAAATATCTCATAAAATTACAAAAATATGAGTAATCATTCATGACTTATTTACATGAAAACAAAATTACATATCCTTTATATCTAATCCATACACCAACGACCAAAAACACCTACAAACACTTTCATTCTTCATTTTTCTTCATCTAATTGATCTCTCTCAAGTTCTATCTTCAAGTTCTAAGTGTTCTTCATATATTCTACAAGTTCTAGTTACATAAAATCAAGAATACTTTCAAGTTTGCTAGCTCACTTCCAATCTTGTAAGGTGTTCATCCAACCTCAAGAAATCTTTGTTTCTTATAGTAGGTTATCATTCTAATACAAGGTAATAATCATATTCAAACTTTGGTTCAATTTCTATAACTATAACAATCTTATTTCAAGTGATGATCTTACTTGAACGTGTTTTCGTGTCATGATACTGATTCAAGAACTTCGAGCCATCCAAGGATCCGTTGAAGCTAGATCCATTTTTCTCTTTTCCAGTAGGTTTATCCAAGGAACTTAAGGTAGTAATGATGTTCATAACATCATTCGATTCATACATATAAAGCTATCTTATTCGAAGGTTTAAACTTGTAATCACTAGAACATAGTTTAGTTAATTCTAAACTTGTTCGCAAATAAAAGTTAATCCTTCTAAATTGACTTTTAAAATCAACTAAACACATGTTCTATATCTATATGATATGCTAACTTAATGATTTAAAACCTGGAAACACGAAAAACACCGTAAAACCGGATTTACGCCGTCGTAGTAACACCGCGGGCTGTTTTGGGTTAGTTAATTAAAAACTATGATAAACTTTGATTTAAAAGTTGTTATTCTGAGAAAATGATTGTTATTATGAACATGAAACTATATCCAAAAATTATGGTTAAACTCACAGTGGAAGTATGTTTTCTAAAATGGTCATCTAGACGTCGTTCTTTCGACTGAAATGACTACCTTTACAAAAATGACTTGTAACTTATTTTTCCGACTATAAACCTATACTTTTTCTGTTTAGATTCATAAAATAGAGTTCAATATGAAACCATAGCAATTTGATTCACTCAAAACGGATTTAAAATGAAGAAGTTATGGGTAAAACAAGATTGGATAATTTTTCTCATTTTAGCTACGTGAAAATTGGTAACAAATCTATTCCAACCATAACTTTATCAACTTGTACTGTATATTATGTAATCTTGAGATACCATAGACACGTATACAATGTTTCAACCTATCATGTCGACACATCTATATATATTTCGGAACAACCATAGACACTCTATATGTGAATGTTGGAGTTAGCTATACAGGGTTGAGGTTGATTCCAAAATATATATAGTTTGAGTTGTGATCAATACTGAGATACGTATACACTGGGTCGTGGATTGATTCAAGATAATATTTATCGATTTATTTTTGTACATCTAACTGTGGACAACTAGTTGTAGGTTACTAACGAGGACAGCTGACTTAATAAACTTAAAACATCAAAATATATTAAAAGTGTTGTAAATATATTTTGAACATACTTTGATATATATGTATATATTGTTATAGGTTCGAAATTTACATAATATCCGAAGGGTGTCCCGGAATGATGGGGATATTCTTATATATGCATCTTGTTAATGTCGGTTACCAGGTGTTCACCATATGAATGATTTTTTATCTCTATGTATGGGATGTGTATTGAAATATGAAATCTTGTGGTCTATTATTATGATTTGATATATATAGGTTAAACCTATAACTCACCAACATTTTTGTTGACATTTTCAGCATGTTTATTCTCAGGTGATTATTAAGAGCTTCCGCTGTCGCATACTTAAATAAGGACGAGATTTGGAGTCCATGCTTGTATGATATTGTGTAAAAACTGCATTCAAGAAACTTATTTTGTTGTAATATATTTGTATTGTAACCCATTATGTAATGGTCATGTGTAAACAGGATATTTTAGATTATCATTATTTGATAATCTACGTAAAGCTTTTTAAACCTTTATTGATGAAATAAAGGTTATGGTTTGTTTTAAAATGAATGCAGTCTTTGAAAAACGTCTCATATAGAGGTCAAAACCTCGCAACGAAATCAATTAATATGGAACGTTTTTAATCAATAAGAACGGGACATTTCAACAGAGACTCGTAATCATACAATGTATCTGATAAATCAATCATTTGATATTATCTTCTAATTCCATCGATAAATATATTGAAACAAATACGTTCATGTAAGGTATTATACATTTAATACTTTGTTAATATTCTCAAGTTATAATATATATATATATATATATATATATATATATATATATATATATATATATATATATATATATATATATATATATATATATATAATCACATCCATTTATATAATGGTTCGTGAATCGTCGAAATTTGGTCAAGGTTGAATGAATGTATGAACACAGTTTAAAATTTTTGAGATTCAACATTACAGACTTTGCTTATCGTGTCGGAAACATATAAAGATTAAAGTTAAAATTTGGTCGGAAATTTTCGGGTTGTCACAGTACCTACCCGTTAAAGAAATTTCATCCCCGAAATTTGATTGAGGTCGTCATGGATAACAATAAGAATGTTTTCATGACACAAATGAGTTGATAAATAGAATTTTATCATCATTGAGTAATATAGATAAAACAATTCGTTTATGTGAAGAGTATGAGTGAAGTTATCACAAAGGAGTGAAATTAGTAAATGTAGATTCGTCATATCTTTTGACGTAGATAGGATTGATTTCCGGAATTTAAGGAATTTAGAGAAAATCTGCATAGTATGATTTGGTTCTTCGGTAATCAAGGAAATTAGGATCCGCCTTAAATGCGATCAACTCTTTGTCGAATATAGTACTATAAATCCACCCCATTCGTTTCCTTACAACTCACACCTTCTATTCTTTCTATCTTAATTCATACTTTAAAGCATTCATCAATATGCTCCATCCGGTTCTGATTCTTGATATACTCTTAACTTTCATATCTTTCATTCTTCTTTTTCATCTACCGTCAGAAGAATCTATTTATTTCTACTATAGTCTTGGTTTTATAGTGTTTTTAGTTCTCACATGTCTTTATATTGCTATATGCATTGATATATATGGTTTGTAATTTCTGGGTTGTTGTTGGGCTTTATATCTTCCTTAATATTTCAAAGCCCCTGCTTCTGTCTTCTATAATCATTGTCATCCACAGTTAATGCTCTCTCCTATTTGCTGCGATATATACTCCCATTTTTTTTCTTTTTCGGAGCTTCATTCTTTTGTTTTCTCTTCCCGACTTTAAGTCAAGCGAATAATGGTACAGAATTCGTAGATATGAATTTCGGAATGAACATAGTTAATGTTCTAAGAACGAAATGGTAATAGCACAATCTTGATTGATTAAATTACCAAAAAGTCACGGAAAAGACCGAATCATCAAGAAAATATTTTCATGATATTTTTAGAGGTTAAATAGAATGAAAGAGTTATGTAACATGGCACATGATAATGTTATGGTCTGTGAATCATCATGTTTCATTTAGAAACTCAGCATGACTTACTGTAATATAATCACGTTGATCAAGTGTCATTATTTTATACTAATTCATGCTTCAGTTCCCAACACTACTTCAAAAACATTCATATTTTAAACTCGAAGGTTTTAGAATTTATAACTAAAATGGTTTCTTTTATGATGTAGCACATATAGCGGGAAGAGATAAATTATCTCAGATAAGAATAGTTATGAATATATCTTCAGAATTATCGAAGATATTTATAATGAAAGATTCGATGATGTTTTTGAATTTTAAAATATCTGGAATCAAAGGATGATGCGGAAAATTTTTCTGTGAAGGTTTAGAATAAAGAGTAAGGTGTTTTCTAATGATTTCAGTAGACACTGAATCATTTGGATTCTTTGAAGGTAGATTTCGTCCTTGTGATTTGTCCACAGCCTCCTTCATGGTTTGCTCAATCCATTTTCCAGTTCCAAACCTTCTCTTTTTCTGAGCTTTTCCAACACATTATTCTTTATCATTAAACTTTTGACAGTTACGGTTGTCTATAGTTTCTGCTGCTTCATTCAGCTTTTTCAACATTCGGAGAACTAGTTCGCAGTTTAGGGCGTTTTTCAGAAACTTCACATTCGCAGTATATAAGTCTAGGAGATAGACGTTATATGTACACATATAATTGTTGGCGTAGACATGCTGCGAGATTTCAAAATACTGATTGCTGAATCCCAGTAATTGGCATGACAATTCTTGTTACAAGATGCGGATGAGTAAATGATGGGGTTTCGATAAATATAATGATTTTTTGGAAAGTCAAAGATCAGTGAAGTTGTTGGTAAGTTTATTGCTAATGTGGTGGAACATAAACGGCTCCCATGTAACGATGGTGAAAGGGCAACGTATATATCGAGGTTATAATAAGACTATTTCAACTGAAAAGTCGAGGTTGACTTGTTGGAGCTGTGACAAAACTGACTACTTTGGAAAAGAATTGAAAAGTTATTTTAGCTAATAAATGCCAAAGGGTCTGACACGGATACGTGTTAAACTATGACTTTGGTTTCGAGGGTTTTTCAGGTACAAGACTGTGGGTAACATGTGGTTGGATCATCATCTCGATTGTTCATTATTTGAAGTGTCTTCGGGAATTTTGATAGGTTTGAACACATATTGTAATCTTTAGTATACATATGATGTTCTGGGATTTTGGTTGATACAATTATTTTTCTGGGTTCTATGAATAGAAATGATGTTTTATCACAGTTTTAAAGTCAAAGTATAGCTTTAAAAGATGTAAGAATCTAAGGGTGATATCTTCTGTTAAATCTTAACTTTGATTTTGATTTGTCAAAATCAGAATACGTAATCAAATTTGGATAAGAATGGTTGTTTTGATTTATATAAAAGAATGTATATTGTTGTGAAAGTAGTGAGTATAGTTGGTGATTGTTGAATCAAATCCGAAGAATGTACCATATTAATTGTGAATTTATATATCTCTCGGGTATTACCTAACAGTTAAAAAAAAATTCACAATTAATATTTTGTACAAAAGAATTTTATTACAGTCTTTATGAAAATATATATGTGTATATTTTCCTCAGATATAACATTGATTTAATGAGTTAATATTAAATTAAACTCATTTGATTTACGGTTGAAACTAGAATTGAATAATCCCTAAAAACTTTAGAAATTACATAACTTTTACGGAGTATTTCTTCTATGAAATTGAAATTATGAATCAATACTTCGTTATTTGTTGATGCATGATGTTGGTGTTCGTGGAATTCTTGTGAACTTTGCAAGGTACGAATGATGTTATCTGAAAAGTTTCGAGTACATCGATGATGAAAGTGTAAAATCAAACATATATTTGAATAATACACTTGATTTATTATGAAATGAAATTCATTGAATTAAAACAGAGATTGTAGTTAACGATGATTAAGTCATTAATCAAAAGATTATAGCATATTAGTAATATGAAATTAGCTGGGTAGTATCTACCCTTTTTCAATTCATACATAATAGCTTAGTACGAAAAGATTTATGATGGTTTCAAAATTTATATATATAAGATATACATATAAATTCTTCAGAGGAATTGAGTTAATACTTCATAATTTTTGATACACTATAATTGTTGTTGATTCGTAATAATGTCCACAGTGATTCTTGATTTGGCGGAGTTTGTGATGTTATAGGTGCCGCTGATTCTGACGATGCTGACGGCACTAACTGTGCTGGTGATGTTAACGGTACTGTTGATGCTGCTGGTAAAACAAATCTAGCTTGTAAATCACGCATCATTCTTGTCAGGGTTTCTATTCTTCCTTCTATCATTTTGGTTCATTCATCTAATTTATGGTTGCGGATGTTGTTGTTGGTGGTGGTAATGATACCGTTGGTGTTGATGATGGTGGTGCTGTTGATGCCGGTGTTGATGCTGGTGCTTGTAACCTTTACACCATATTCTCCAAGACCACTACTTGAGCGCGAAGTTCGTTAACTTCTTCTATTACACCGGGGTGATTGTCAGTTCAGACGAGCGGATGAATAAGATCTAGAATTTGAGATAATATGTAGTCGTGACGAGACACTCTGGAAATGAGAGAGAAAATGGTGTCTCGGACAGGTTCGCCGGTAAGTGCTTCAGGTTCTTCGTCAAGAGGGCAATGTGGTGGATGGAAGGAATCACCTTCTTCTAGTCTCCAATGATTTAGTAGACTACAAACCCATCCCCAATTCATCCAGAATAGATGATGGCTAATTGGTTGATCCATTCCGGTTACACTGCTTTCGGAGCTCGAGTGAAACTCCATATCGGAATTCGAGGGACTCGAACTAGTGGAGAGTTCTATTTCATACGATTGAATAAAGGATTTTTTTTCAATATGAAATGATTTACGGCTATCGGATGATATTCTAATTACCTAGAATATCTATATATATATATATATATATATATATATATATATATATAGAACAAAAGATTTCGTAGATTACGGAGTAATTTATGGAATATGCCAGGCAAAGTTTACAGTAAAAGATACGTTATGATACGAATTAGCAGATACGATAAGATATAAATTTTGTCTATACACTATCTATGCAATGAATGCAGTAAGATGCATTTAGACTTAAGATGATAAGCAGGTAATTTCTGACAAAAATGATAAGAAAAACTTTTGACATGCAGACACGGTCGAAGTCCAGACTCATTAATGCATCTTAATATCTATCAGTTAGACACACTAATGTAAGACCAGGTTCGCTAAGACCACCGCTATAATACCACATGAGACGACCCGTCCTAATCCATAAGGACGAATACAATAACATATGATTACATTGCGAGGTATTTGACCTCTATATGATACATTTTACAAACATTGCATTCATTTTAAAAGACAAACTTTCATTACATCGAAAGTTGATAGGCATGCATACCATTTCGTAATATCCAACTATAAATGACCTAATTTATCATTTGCTTAATTATAATCTTTAATGAACTCAATGACTTAAATGCAACGTCTTTCAAAATAGGCCATGAATGACTCCAAGTAATATCTTTAAAATGAGCAAATACACGGCAGAAGATTTATTTCAATCCTGAGAATAAACATTCTTTCAAGTGTCAACCGAAAGGTTGGTGAGTTCATTAGTTTATCGTAATCAATCATTTTCATAATTTTAATAGACCACAAGATTTCATTTATTCAATAATCATACACTCGCAAGTGTTTAAAATTCATTCATATGGATTGAACACCTGGTAACCGACATTAACAAAATGCATCTAGAATATCCCCAAATATATAAACATCGAAGTACTAAAGCAGTTCAAATTCTCTGACTGGGGCGTGCCAAAGCTCATAGATCTATCTTTAGGATTCGCGTCAATTGGTGGCAATTATAATAAACTGATGAAACATGACTAGGAACTTCGAGATCAACAGGTTTAATTCACAAAAAGGCGGAATTAGTGAATCAAACCAATCAAAGTGAATATGGGTAGCTTTTTGGGATTAGATTAGTCAAACCACAACAAGGATTGTGATTAGATTAATGCCTAGAGCTATTATTCGCTACCTGGAGTGATTTGGGTTGAGAGAGAATCGGATCAGGTGAACCAGATCTGAGTGATTATGTGTGAGAGAGGCTTAACCTAAAATGAAGAACATAAGACTTTATATACCCCTGCTGTTGACTTACCCGTACGAGTCATCCATCACACGTACGAGTTGGCTTCATCAGCCGTACGGGTGATCACTCACTAGTGTATTCTCATTCAGGTTATAATTATGACTTAGCTCAGCATCAACCGTGCGTATGAGCCAGTCAGCCGTACGAGTGATGCTTTACTCGTACATCTGACTAAGTCTAACATAGTCAGACATCCGTATCGCGTTCCTGCAGTACCAGTAAACACATACAAACACAGATAGGATAATAACGAGCGATCATGGTATCCCATAAACTGAAGTACTAATCACAAATTTAGGCAAGATGTCTAGGGACTTACAAAACATGCATCAACAACTCCCCCTAGGACGTAGAACATCGATTACAATAAAGTAAATGTTCGTGAAAAACACATAAGTCCAAAAGTAGCATCAGTCTAATATCAATTACATATCCAGATTCTCTCTTTCTCCAAAATACATCATCATCAAAAACAAAAACAAACAAAATTACTAACTAGCATCACATAATTTGACACACATCAGCTAGCTTGAACTTGGTTTGAGCTTTTAGCATCACTTTCTTTGTTGAGGTATGCATAGAGGACATCGATCACACGTTGATATCTCATAGCTTCCTCCTTTCGATCGTCTCTGAATGTAATGTGATGGCGGTGAAGAGTCTCCACATCAAATCTCGACAAGTTCCTCATTCACATAGGATCTAGAATCCTCACATTGTGGAACTGTATGCTTCCATCATCCGTCTCATTCGTAGTCAAGATCACTGCTTCCTCTGACAATTCATCATAGAACCACCATCTGAAGTTCTTACAGATATGCTTGGGTAAGGGCATCAAGGGAGATTGTTTCATATACTTAGCTGGACGGAACTTAACAACACGGATAGGTCCTCCCTTAGAATTTTTCTTTGTCGGGTGTATGGAAAACCTAGCGGCCGTTGACTTAAAGATGTCCCATTTCCCTATCTTATACTCATATCCAAGTTTTCTCTGAAACAACCTGGAAAGATCACAATCTTCAGCGTTCAATATCTTCAGCTTAGCAAGTTGCATGATCTCAAAGTACGGCAGAGTTTTGAAGTGACTGTGACGTGCCATATAATCATCTCCGCCTTCCCTCTTGATCGCAAAACAATTGATCTCCTTGAAATAGCCCCCGCTTAGTATTTTACCCTTGGAATACTTCTTGGTTCTCTTTCCTTTCTCATAGAAACTAACAAACTTTAGCTCGAGCTCTGGCTTATCTACTTGATCAGGGTTAACAACGTTCTGTCTCCACCAACTTTGACGATCTTCGTCTTCCTTAACGTTTCCATTCACTTTAACCCTATCACGTTTGAACCATTCATTAATATCATTCCATGTCTTAGCTTTAGCTTGTTCGGCTCGGAGTTTCTTATCTTTCAATTCAGTTTCTTTTCTTTCTTTCTCAACGAGCAGTTTCTCATGTCGGATCTTCTTGTTCCTTTCTAACATAACATCCACTTCTTTCACTTGTTCTTTGTATACCTTCCTCGCTTTTTCTAACTCAATTAAGTTCTTTCTTTTCTCCTCACAACTCAGATTGAAGAAGTCACTTAAGGTGTTGAGTGACGGATGTGAGTATGGTTCAAGCGAAGGCATAACAATCTTAACTTCTTCTTCTTGTTCTTCTTCATCATTAGATTCTGTCACAAATTTGTCCTCGGACTCGATAATCACATCTTCTTTCAAACTATCTTTACCAACAGAATCTTCACTCTTCTCATCAGCAAACAAATTATCAAAATCACTTAAGTTGATATTTTGGATTGATTCGGGAGGGATACTTGACAATGACTCTTCTTGTGGAGTCTTGTTTTTAGCTTCAGCTGTCTCTGCATTCTCCGTATCGTTTTCGCTGTCATATGCTAGAGCAGCAAGCTGTTCCAATGGAAAATCACTTGGTGGAACGTCCCCCTTTTCTGCTTCATTAAAAACATTTGAATAATATATATAATATTCAGCAGTAAATACCTCACCGTATTCATTAAAGCTTCGAATAGGTATCACTAACGATATATCAAAAAAGGATCCTCCAGTTCCAGCATCTTCTTCATCATCTCTTTCATCACCTTCTCCCAAATCAGAAGAATACTCTTCTCCTTTCTCCGTTATCAACTTGGTTTTACCCGTGGTAAGCTGTCCGATTCTTTCATTCAACTTCTCCCTGTTCTCACTCTTAATCACCAAAACTTTCTTTCTCAACTTATCTGTCCTTTCCTTCTGATGGTCCAGCCTATCAGATAACCTCTTGTTCTCTTCCACCAACGAATCAATCTTAGCATTACTAATCTTCTTCTCCTCAGTAGCTTGATTCTCCAGATTGGTTATTTTTGTGATCAATGACATCAACAAATTTTGCTGTGTCTTGTATTCATCTGACGTGACCAGAGGTGTTGTGGTGGCAGGTTTTGGTGAGGTAACAACAGCCCTTACAACCTTCATGAAACCGGATGGCTTTCTCTGATCTTGTTGTTTCGAGCCTCCTTGTGATGATCTCTGAGGTGAATCATAGGAATACTTTATTCTTTTCTCCTTCTTCTTGAGTTGTTCTGAGGTCATAGGATCCTTTCCTTTCCTCTTTCTCTGAATCAAGCTGGCATCCTCCTCTGTCGCTTCATCATCACCCTCGATAATCTCATCATCAACATTACCTCCTCCTTAAACATTACCAGTAGCTTTCTGATTACCACCTTGTCCTTCCTCATCTGTAACTTCATAGTCAGAGTCTGAATCCTCATTCCTCCAAGCATTACCTGCTGGGCATCGATAGTTCTCCTTGATAAGATGACAAATGAGCTATCTATTAAAGTCAGGCTTTAAATCCGCAATCCTTGTCTCTACCATTCTGCGAAAAGTAATCAGATTCATCGGCTTAAGGTGGATAATATCCTCTTAAAGCTTGGGTAGATCAGGTGCAGCGTCATTAATGATTAATTGAAGAAAACGGTCATAGATCAGGTATCTCTGTGAAGAACTGAAGTGGTGTGCCTTGAAATAGTAGTAAACAAAACCCGAAAAATTGTATGGAGCCTTGAGAACAAGTGCCACAAACACACTCTGCACTTTCTCATTCAGCTTATCAAAACCCGATTTGCATCCACTCAAGCAATGCATAATCACGTGAGCAAGATATCTAAACTGTGGTGGTAGACATGTCTTCACCAGTTCGGATTTGCCCCAAAGGTAACCAGAATAAGCACATCTTCTAAAACAACCATGAATTCGTTCTCTACTGATAGTCATATGGGAGCAGTTCTCGTCATTGAAACCAAAATCCTTCTAATCACATCCTTAGAAATAGTAATATCATGACCTTGAATCTTACTAACAAGCTTATCTTCATCAACATCCAACACAGCATTTCTACAGAACTCTCTTTGATGACTGTAGTATGCAGTGCATTTAGTAGAAATAGCAGTGTATATCCTTGATCTCTTAAGAAACTCGACAATCTCCTTAAAGTGAGAACCTCTTTCAAGAGTAGTATCATAAAGAGCGACTTGATTATTCAGTTTGCCCATTTCTAACGGAATCTTTTGTTGAGCAGGTGGATTGATAGGATTAGCTTGAGGATTAGCTTGAGGATTAGCTTGTAGATTAACTTGTTACTCCCCCTGTCCTTCAATGTTAATAACCGGAACGTTTACTTGTTGTCCTTCCATCTGATGATATCTAAACAGAAACTGAAATGTTAACAGAGATGTTAGATATATAAATCAATCAACATAAAGCATTAAAGCATTTGCATCAACGTGTCATAAATATGTTAAACAGGATGAAACGTGCGAGTGACAGTGTCACACGTGTGGCTGAGAGATCAACCGTGCGAGTGATATAGTCACTCGTGTCACTATTGACACGTTTGAGCAGTAATATGGTTTCAGACAATGTACACGGTTGAGGCAAAATTCTTAAGCGAGTGAGTCAACCGTGTGGTGACTCGTGCGGTTAATCACACGTGTCAGCTCTTGCAGACGAGTGATCAATAAAATCAGGACAAATGAGTGAGCTCAAAGGTCCACACGATTGATCATCAACCATGTACTGACCCATGCGAGTCATGTCTCACGCGTGTGAGTGACGTCACTCGTGCATGTCTGATGAAAACCGTATTAAATGCCTTTTTCAAATCATCAAAATCACATAATTTTGCATTTTATGGACCGATTTACATCACGATAGCATCATAAGGTTCAGTTAAACACAAAACAATTACAGATACACATCAAAACAACCTTCAATTTCAATAAATTCGAGTTATATACCCTTAGGGTTTTAACACATTAAAACAACAAATTAAGGTATCTAAACTCGATGAAATCATACCTAATAGGTGGCGCTAGATTCGTATAAAGATGCTTAACGTTCGTTGCAAAGGAATGCTTGATCGGTGATGATCGAATTTAGAGAGAGAATAAGAGTTGGGTGCACAAGTGTGAGCTGCTGAGCTCATCACTCCTATTTATACTCTCATGATCAACCGCGCGGTTGATCACACGATCCACCATCAAACGCGCGTCTCACCTAAATCATACGTGCGTGTGACCCAATTGTCTTAGGACAAGTTTGATCAGGGTCATCCGTACGGTTAACCTCAAACATGTGGTAAATCGTACGGTTCACACATCAAGCGTGCGTGTGAGCACTTGGGCAATTTCAAAACTTCAAAATTTTACAACCTTAGGATTTCGAATCGTTCGGCAATCTTAGATCTAACAAGCACTTTCAACTTGAGTCGAAAATCACTAAACCTTCAAGAAATGACCATTAACACTTAGGCAGATAAAATCCTAACCTAAACAAGGTTATTAATCTAATCATTCTGTGTTCCAAGAGTAAATCCTACAGTGTAATGTCAACTTAAGTTCATTTGCAATCTAAATCATCAACGTCCTTCAAACAGTCACAAGCTCTATAAACTTCTATCTCATGGATTTGGTGGCCCAATATCTTGTTCTCAACAAAGTTCTTTCAGATGTCGTTATGCACTCAGAGGATAATCAGAAAAACATGGAAAATATAAAATCTTTATGAATTTTCTGATGTAAAAAGTCATGCAACTAAAATTATACAAATGAAAGACATTCTATCATGAAATGCAATAACATGCAAACCAAAATCTTTTTGTTGTTTTATACTTTTCAATGCAAACAAATTAACAGTACATAAATATAAGACATACAAATCCACATTCTTTTTGTGAGCAAGATGATTAACTATTTTAAAATGGATCAGAACTACATATTGAATCAATTTCTGTTGTTCATTCCTAATTATCCAGTCTATGTCTATTATCATGTAATTACTGAAATCAATCCTCATTAAACATGAACATATTCATTCCGAGCATATCGACAATCATGTTGGCATTAATTACTTGAACACTATAAAGCAATGATTTTTGAGATCATGCTAAGTTCATTAATCCTTGATTCTTCCATCACTTATGATTGTGCATTTTTATTAGGTTGTCAATTCATTACACGTAACTTTCCGTTATCTCTTTCCATGTACTTCATTCAAATTGAACAGGATGGTTCTCAAAAACATTTTGAATAACCCTGTTAGCCTTTGGCTTCTACCAATGTGTTGACAATCTTCAATCTAGTTGGCTCGGCTGATCTCAGAGTATATTGGATTATCTGAATAGGCGCACTATTTACCGTGGGGATTGGTCTACAGTTAAAGCAGACTTGCCTGATGACCAGTCGTCACTCGAAGGTGTTCTCCCTTAAATGCTTGAACGGTCCGCAATAAGGAATTATACTTTTCGACCTTAAGCGAGAAGGGACACTTACTTTCGACATAAACTAGTTTTATCTGAATTTTCAGGGTTTAGTTTCGATTATTAAGTTTTAGGCCCGTGACAACGTGGTATGCACCAGCCAAATAGATAATCCTCAACCCCTTAAATGATCTATTGAATGTCCCATTCATAGTTGTGAAGCTGAATTGGTAGAGCAACGTTGAATATTGCTTGGGGACATCCAACACCAACTTTCTCTAACGATTATCAATTATGATAGGGGATACCCTCAACCAATTGTTGACTTCCTCAACAACTATCATTTCATACAGTTTCGGAGATAATTAGGTGATTACCTTCAAATGCTACAGATCGTCCATGACTTCTGAATCTTAGATGATCATTATTCTTATTATGATTGTCTAATGCCAAGAATTCATAAGTCATATCTATCAGTACATCACACAACAGATAGACATAAACGTTCAAATCAGTCATTACTAAACAAATATATCAATTCTCAGTACAATAATTTCTTCATCTCCAACATATTAATCAAAACAAGCTCATTTTCGGATTTTTTAACTTTTTAAGATTTTCTGGTGAGGTATTTTTCACTTTTTAGGTATTTTCTGCTGATAACATATACTTCCCCTAAAATGCTGAAATATAAAATCTTTTTGTGTTTTAGCATTTTAACCAAACAGAAAATATCTATAGACTAGCATGCAATCATGAAAGAAATTATGTAAAGAAATGCAGACATGAAGCAAAAATATGCAATACAGAAAATTAACAACCAAAAATCTATATGTCATGCATTCTACATGCAAAGTCTAAAAGCTTGACTAACCCTCACACACAACATCCGTAATTACTTTATCTCGATCAACAATGCCATTCTTCTCTAGTAGGAGTAAGAACCTAGGTTTATCAAAAGCCTTAGTGAATAGGTCAGCCCTTTGGTCCTTAGTACCTATTCTCTTAACCTCAATAATCTTTTTCTCATGGCAATCCCTAAGAAAATGATATTTAACACCTATGTGTTTAGTCTTAGAATGTTGCACAGGATTCTTAGTAATTGCTATAGCATCAGTATTATCAATATAAAGAGGAGAGAAAGAGATTCTTAGCCCGTAATCGCGAAGTTGCTGTTGGATCCAAACAACTTGCGAACAACAACTAGCAGCAGCTATATATTCAGCTTCACACGTGGAAAGAGCAACTGCAGTTTGTTTCTTGCATTGCCAGGTCACCAGCCTTTCACCTAGAAATTGACATCCTCCTGATGTAGAATTATTGTTGATTTTACAACCAGCATAATCTGAATCGCTATAAGCTACAAGATCAAACTTCTCATCGTTTGAATACCAGATGCCAAGATTTGGCGAATGCAACAGATAACGTAGGATTCTTTTGGCAGCTGTAAGAAGAACTGTATTCGGATTAACTTGATAGTGAGCACACAGACATGTTGCGAACATAATATCCGGCCTAGATGCAGTGAGATACATGAGCGATCCGATGATTGCTCGATAGTATGTAGGGTCAACAGGTTCTCCTTCGCACTCTAGTGAAATACCATGATTAACAGCTAGCGGAGTAGACACAGGACGTTCTTGAGTCATACTGAAACGTTTGAGTATATCATTTACATACTTTGCTTGATGAAGAAAAATACCATTACTAGTCTGTTCGACTTGTAAACCAAGAAAGTAGTGTAGGAGACCCAATTTACTCATTTCGAACTCATCCTTCATCACCTGTTCGAACTCATCAATGAGTTCCTGATTAGTAGCACCGAAGATAATATCGTCAACATAAATCTGGACTAAAATAATGTCGTCATCTTGAACTTTTGTGAACAGAGTACAGTCTACCATGCCCATTTGATATCCTTTTTCAATCAGATAACTCGATAACCATCCGTACCAAGCTCTGGGAGCTTGATGTAAACCATAAAGGGCTCGACGTAATCGGTAAACTTTGTCAGGATGAAGATGATCTTCAAAAATCGGAGGTTGACTGACATATACTCTTTCATTTAGCTTGCCATAAAGAAATGCACTCTTAACATCCATTTGATAAACTTTAAACTTCATAAAAGACGCGAAAGTCAAGAAAATGCGAATCACTTCCAATCTGGCAACAGGAATGAAAACTTCATCGTAATCAAATTCAGGATCTTGCTGATAACCTTTAGCAACTAATCTTGCTTTGTTACGGGTAACATTGCCATCTTCGTCGAATTTGCACTTCAAAACCCATTTGAGGTCGATTACTTTCACACCATGTGGCTTAGTAACTAACTTCCAAATATCTAGACGATGGAATTGCTGAATCTCTTATTGCATAGCCATCACCCAATCAACATGCTTTAAAGCTTCTTTTGTTGTCTTTGGCTCTATTCTAGAAATATGACATGAGTACTCGTAATATGCAGCAGCGGCTGTCATATGAGAATCAACTTGACCATCAAACTGAACTTGTCTTCTTGTCCTAACACATGCATTCAGATCTCCAATAATGTTCTATCTAGGATGAGCAGCTGTAGTTCTGGGAACTTGGTGTTCCCCAATAGGTATTTCTCGATGTAGATTCGTGGTATCTCCATCTTCAAGATTATCAGAATTTTCACTCGAAATATCAGATCTGCAAGTATCGTACACTGGATCAACATCTTAATCTGAATCTTGTGCTGGTTCAATGACAGTAGGTAATGGAGTTGAAGTAGGGGCAGACACTTCTGGTTCATTTTGCAAATCAAACAGCATTTGTAACTCAACTTCATTTTCTGTCTGATCTGGAGCAAGATTAAATGAATCTATCAGCTCATCGTATTTAAAAATCCAAGGATGACTCTTCTGAGCACTTTTCGTATGATTCCTCTGGACATAAACTTCAGACCATTCTTCAACACATCTCGTCTCATTGTTGAAAACTCATTTGTTAGGAGAACTGTAACCGAGAAATACTCCAGTAACCACTTTTGAATCAAACTTACTTCCTGGTTTTCTTTTCAAAATTGTGCACGGTGCACCAAATGGTTCTAGATGCTTCAATGATGGTTTTCTCCCATGTAATAACTCATAGCAAGTCTTACCCAGTCATTTAATAGTTAATACCCGATTCATAGTGTAACAAGCATTTGCAACTGCTTCACCCCAAAAATGAACAGGTAAAGATGAATCAGCTAGCATAGTTGTAGCAGTCTCAATTAGAACCCTATTCTTTCTTTCAGCAACACCATTCATTTGTGGAGCGTATGCAGAACTGAACTGCATATTAATACCTTTTTCAATACACAAACCTTCAAGAAACTGATTCTTGAATTCTGTACCGTTGTCGCAACGAATCTTTCTGACTTTCAAATTAAAACCTGTCTCTAATCGATTGATTAGCACTTTCAAGTTCTCAAACGTATCGAACTTCTCTTTCAAGAACATTACCCAAGAGAATCTTGAATAATCATCAGTTACCACCAGACAATACTTACTTCCATCAATGCTTTCAAAACGGATTGGACCGAAAAGATCTATATGTAACAATTCAAGTAGAGCAGAGATAGGATTGTACTTCACCAACTTATGAGCTTTCTTGCTCTGCTTACCCTTCTTACAGGGAACACATGTTCCTGGAATCTGAAAAGATCGAAGATCAACACCTTCTACAAGATTGTTGTGAACCAGATGGTTCATCTTCCGAAAACTTAAATGACCCATGCATTTGTGCCATGTAATAGAATCTTGTTCAGTTGCTTTAGAAACAAAAGCTTGATGATGTTCAGCAGTTGATGTAGCAACATTCATATCTAGCATGTATAAATCAGCTTGTCTAGGAGCCTTCATCAAAATCATTTTTGGAGGAATCACAAACTCTGGTTTTAAAATGTAGCTGAATTCGTCATCAAATGCTACTTTGAAGGATTTTTCACAGATTTGTGAAATCGACAACAAATTGTTTGCAAGCTCTTGACAGTAGTTTACTTTGTCGAAACTAACTTTATCATTCTTCAATAAACCTTGAGCTGAAATGTGACCTCCTTTATCTCCAGCAAATGCAACATAACCTCCCTTAATTGGGTGTACATCCGAGAGAAGAGATAGCTGTCTAGTCATATGTCTCGAAGCGCCGCTATCCACTATCCAGGTGCTGTTTGCAGGTAGCCTGGTTCCCTGCATATCACATTAAAAGAATTAATTAATAATGGGAACCCACGCCCGTACGACAGTAGGTTGTCCATTAACACCCTTAGCTTGAACTTCCATCCATTTCCCATTTGAGTCAGGTGGAACCTCATCGTCTGAAACCATAAACTTAGACAGTTTAGAAGAAGCAACATTGCTCTTCTAGTTTTTCACATTTTGCTCATCTTCAGAGCGATTCACTCGTGGTCTGGTATGGGAAAAATATTTCCTACGACTAGCTTTTTGCGAAGGTGATTGTGCCTTCAATTCATAGGCTTTACCTCGATCACTTGATTTGGAAACTCTTGCCTCGGTATCCTTCTTAGGAACCTTAATCTTCATAGGGGAAATTGACCTATTGAAGTTCTTTCTCTTATAGTCTCCATAGACAACATTTTTCGTATGTCTTCTGTCCTCTTTTGTTTTCTGACGGTTGACATTCAAAACACCACCATCGCTATTTGGAAACCACCCCTACTTCCACCTAATTATTACTGCTATACTCGTTTATTGTATTTCCTGTCAAAATAACCCGACACCAACACCACCGAGCTATGAAGATCAAAAACCACGAACCACCATCGTTTAAATCTTTCTGTTCTTCTATTTCAGCCCAAGATCAAACAACAACCACGATATTCACTTACAGGTACATATTCTCTGTTTTAATTCGAGAACCCAACATGGCTGCGACCATAAATTCATGTTGAAACAAATATTGCTGCTGCCACCATCATTCAGACTCCTGTATAACCTGCAACATAAACGAAAAATATTCCAACTATTGCGGTACGTTTCTACTTCTAATTGAAACAAAACATCAAAACACCCTTAATCACCAACACCTATATCTATTATTATTAACAAGAACAAACAAGAAATAAATCATCACAGTCACCTCTAATTCATAACAAAATATTGCTGTTTATCTTTAATCCCGATAGAATGAGGAAAAATCCAGCCCCTTGGTGTTAATACACTAAATCAAAACCCACCATGAACACTATTGTTCATATTTGATATATAAGAGAAATAAAAATAAAATAAAAAAATAAAAATATATACATTTATAAAATATATATAAGTATAGATATATATATATATATATATATATATATATATATATATATATATATATATATATATATAGTGAGATGAAGAATTAAGAAAATATAAATGAACTAATTACCTATTTGATCAATTAATACCAGTCACTTGATCGATTGATGGAGAGTGATGAAGAATGATGGTGAAGAAGACCGATGATGAAGTTGAACAAGGAGGATGACGAATCGATTGATCTGCTATTCAGGGACGATTGCCGTTCGATTGATCTGTTTATGATGATAATGATTGTCGAGTGATTGTTCGATGGTGATACCATTTTTTTTCTGCGTTTGCTCTGGCTCTGCTATTCTCGATATGTTTTGGGGAACAAACAAACGCGTATACCTTTTATTAGGTATAATTTATAATTATAATTATTATTAAATTTATTATTAGTATTATTATTATTATTATTATTATTATTATTATTATTATTATTATTTTAATTATTATTATTATTACTAAATTAAGTATTATTATAAAGATTATCTATTATTATTAGTATTAGGATTATAATTACAAGTATGATTATTATTATTAATATTGTTACTACTAATATTGTTATCATCATCAAAAATATGATTTAATTAATAAAAGTATGATTATTATTATTATGATTATCATTATTATTACAAGTATTATTATTATCATTATCATTTAAGTTATTATTAGTTTCATTAGGATTAAACCATTATTGTTATTATTATTATCATTTTTATTATCAATATTAACATTATTATTAGTATTATCATTATTATTATTATTATTATAAGTATCATTATTATTAATATTATTCCTAGTATTAATATTATTACAAATAAATATTAAATTATATAAAAAATATATTTAATAAATATAACATAATTATACTAATATTTTTATATTAAATAATAATTATTTATCTAAAGTAAATAAAGTAAATATATCTAACTAAATTATTAATGAAACCTATAAATTATTAAATACCACTAAGAATAATATATAAATTGTTCGATTTCAATTATATGTGTTAATATATATATATAAATGATATAGGTTCGTGAATTCGAGGCCAACCTTGCACTTGTTCAGTACCGTCATATGCATAATTACTACAAAATACCGTATTGTGAGTTTCATTACTCTCCTTTTAAATGCTTTTGCAATATATATTTTTGGGACTGAGATTACATGCGCTTTTATAAATGTTTTACGAAATAGACACAAGTAATCAAAACTACATTATATGGTTGAATGATCGAAGCCGAATATGCCCCTTTTTGCTTGGTAACTTAAGAATTAGTAAACCGATCTACTAATTGACGCGAATCCTAAAGATAGATCTATTGGGCCTAACGAACCCCATCCAATGTACCGGATGCTTTAGTACTTCAAATTTGTTTTTATCATGTCCGAAGGATTTCCCAGAATGATAGGGGATATTTTTATATGCATCTTGTTAATGTCAGTTATCAGGTGTTCAATCCATATGAATGATTTTTGTCTCTATGCATGGGACGTATATTTATGAGAACTGGAAATAAAATTCTTGTGGTCTATTAAAATGATGAAAATAAATGATTATGATAAACTAATGAACTCACCAACCTTTTGCTTGACACTTTAAAGCATGTTTATCCTCAGGTAAGAAAAGAATCTTCCGCTGTGCATTTGTTCATTTTAGAAATATCACTTGGAGTCATTCATGGCATATTTCAAAAGACGTTGCATTCGAGTCATTGAGTTCATCAAGATTATTATTAAGTCAATTATAGTTGGATATATTATGAAATGGTATGCATGCCGTCAACTTTCCTTGTAAAGAAAGATTGTCTTTTAAAATTGAATGCAATGTTTGTAAAATGTATCATATAGAGGTCATGTACCTCGCGATGTAACCAAATGTAATGTATTCGTCCAGATAGATTAGGACGGGTCATGAAAGTTGGTATTAGAGCGGTGGTCTTAGCGAACTAGGTCTTGCATTAGTATATCTAACTGATAGTTGTTTAGATACATTAGTGAGTCTGGACTTCGACCGTGTCTGCATGTCAAAAGTTTTGCTTATCATTTAGTGTCGAAAAATTATTTGCTTATCATCCTTAAAGTCTAGACACGTCTTACTACCTCTATTACATATACAGTGTATAGATAAATTCATATCTTAGCGTATGTGTTATTGTTACCTTTACCTGACAGCTTCCGTAGATTCCTCCGTAACTTATGGGATTTTAGTATTATATATGCATATATAAATTATGTATTGCAGGGTACTAATCTACATCCTATAGTCTATTTCTTATCGAAAATACTTCATCTGATCATACGAGATGAATCCCTCAACCAGTTCGAGTCCCTCAGATTTCGATAGCTATTCCGATAGTTATTCCGACAGCTATTCCGATATGGATTTCCACTCGAGCTCCGAAAGCAGTGTAACCGGAATGAATCAACCAATTAGCCATCATCTATTCAGGATGAATTGGAGATGGGTTCATAGTCGACTTAATCAATGGAGACGCGAATAAGGCGATCCTTTCCACCAACCAAATTACCCTCTTGGTGAAGAACCCGAAGCACTTACTGGCGAACCTATCCGAAACACCATTTTCAGTCTCATTTCCAGAATAGCTCGACACGATTATATTCTATCCACAATTCTAAACCTTATTCATCCACTCGTTCAGACCAGCAATCATTCTAGAATAATAGAAGAAGTCAACGAACTTCGCGCCCGAGTAATCAATTTGGAGAATATGGTGCAAAATTTACCAGCTTCAGCAACATCACCGGCACCAATAGTGAAATGTCCCGTTCTTATTGATTAAAAACGTTCCATATTAATTGATTTCGTTGCGAGGTTTTGACCTCTATATGAGACGTTTTTCAAAGACTGCATTCATTTTAAAACAAACCATAACCTTTATTTCATCAATAAAGGTTTAAAAAGCTTTACGTAGATTATCAAATAATGATAATCTAAAATATCCTGTTTACACACGACCATTACATAATGGTTTACAATACAAATATGTTACAACAAAATAAGTTTCTTGAATGCAGTTTTTACACAATATCATACAAGCATGGACTCCAAATCTCGTCCTTATTTAAGTATGCGACAGCGGAAGCTCTTAATAATCACCTGAGAATAAACATGCTTAAAACGTCAACAAAAAATGTTGGTGAGTTATAGGTTTAACCTATATATATCAAATCATAATAATAGACCACAAGATTTCATATTTCAATACACATCCCATACATAGAGATAAAAATCATTCATATGGTGAACACCTGGTAACCGACATTAACAAGATGCATATATAAGAATATCCCCATCATTCCGGGACACCCTTCGGATATGATATAAATTTCGAAGTACTAAAGCATCCGGTACTTTGGATGGGGTTTGTTAGGCACAATAGATCTATCTTTAGGATTCGCGTCAATTAGGGTGTCTGTTCCCTAATTCTTAGATTACCAGACTTAATAAAAAGGGGCATATTCGATTTCAATAATTCAACCATAGAATGTAGTTTCACGTACTTGTGTCTATTTTGTAAATCATTTATAAAACCTACATGTATTCGCATCCCAAAAATATTAGATTTTAAAAGTGGGACTATAACTCACTTTCACAGATTTTTACTTCGTCGGGAAGTAAGACTTGGCCACTGGTTGATTCACGAACCTATAACAATATATACATGTATATCAAAGTATGTTCAAAATATATTTACAACACTTTTAATATATTTTGATGTTTTAAGTTTATTAAGTCAGCTGTCCTCGTTAATAACCTACAACTAGTTGTCCACAGTTAGATGTACAGAAATAAATCGATAAATATTATCTTGAATCAATCCACGACCCAGTGTATACGTATCTCAGTATTGATCACAACTCAAACTATATATATTTTGGAATCAACCTCAACCCTGTATAGCTAACTCCAACATTCACATATAGAGTGTCTATGGTTGTTCCGAAATATATATAGATGTGTCGACATGATAGGTCGAAACATTGTATACGTGTCTATGGTATCTCAAGATTACATAATATACAATACAAGTTGATTAAGTTATGGTTGGAATAGATTTGTTACCAATTTTCACGTAGCTAAAATGAGAAAAATTATCCAATCTTGTTTTACCCATAACTTCTTCATTTTAAATCCGTTTTGAGTGAATCAAATTGCTATGGTTTCATATTGAACTCTATTTTATGAATCTAAACAGAAAAAGTATAGGTTTATAGTCAGAAAAATAAGTTACAAGTCGTTTTTGTAAAGGTAGTCATTTCAGTCGAAAGAACGACGTCTAGATGACCATTTTAGAAAACATACTTCCACTTTGAGTTTAACTATAATTTTTGGATATAGTTTCATGTTCATAATAAAAATCATTTTCTCAGAATAACAACTTTTAAATCAAAGTTTATCATAGTTTTTAATTAACTAACCCAAAACAGCCCGCGGTGTTACTACGACGGCGTAAATCCGGTTTTACGGTGTTTTTCGTGTTTCCAGGTTTTAAATCATTAAGTTAGCATATCATATAGATATAGAACATGTGTTTAGTTGATTTTAAAAGTCAAGTTAGAAGGATTAACTTTTGTTTGCGAATAAGTTTAGAATTAACTAAACTATGTTCTAGTGATTACAAGTTTAAACCTTCGAATAAGATAGCTTTATATGTATGAATCGAATGATGTTATGAATATCATTACTACCTTAAGTTCCTTGGATAAACCTACTAGAAAAGAGAAAAATTGATCTAGCTTCAACGGATCCTTGGATGGCTCGAAGTTCTTGAAGCAGAATCATGACACGAAAACAAGTTCAAGTAAGATCATCACTTGAAATAAGATTGTTATAGTTATAGAAATTGAACCAAAGTTTGAATATGATTATTACCTTGTATTAGGATGATAACCTACTGTAAGAAACAAAGATTTCTTGAGGTTGGATGATCACCTTACAAGATTGGAAGTGAGCTAGCAAACTTGAAAGTATTCTTGATTTTATGTAACTAGAACTTGTAGAATATATGAAGAACACTTAGAACTTGAAGATAGAACTTTAGAGAGATCAATTAGATGAAGAAAATTGAAGAATGAAAGTGTTTTTAGGTGTTTTTGGTCGTTGGTGTATGGATTAGATATAAAGGATATGTAATTTTGTTTTCATGTAAATAAGTCATGAATGATTACTCATATTTTTGTAATTTTATGAGATATTTCATGCTAGTTGCCAAATGATGGTTCCCACATGTGTTAGGTGACTCACATGGGCTGCTAAGAGCTGATCATTGGAGTATATATACCAATAGTACATACATCTAAAAGCTGTGTATTGTACGAGTACGAATACGGGTGCATACGAGTAGAATTGTTGATGAAACTGAACGAGGATGTAATTGTAAGCATTTTTGTTAAGTAGAAGTATTTTGATAAGTGTATTGAAGTCTTTCAAAAGTGTATAAATACATATTAAAACACTACATGTATATACATTTTAACTGAGTCGTTAAGTCATCGTTAGTCGTTACATGTAAGTGTTGTTTTGAAACCTTTAGGTTAACGATCTTGTTAAATGTTGTTAACCCAATATATATAATATCAAATGAGATTTTAAATTATTATATTATCATGATATTATCATGTATGAATATCTCTTAATATGATATATATACATTAAATGTCTTTACAACGATAATCGTTACATATATGTCTCGTTTAAAAATCATTAAGTTAGTAGTCTTGTTTTTACATATGTAGTTCATTGTTAATATACTTAATGATATATTTACTTATCATAGTATCATGTTAACTATATATATATCCATATATATGTCATCATATAGTTTTTACAAGTTTTAACGTTCGTGAATCACCGGTCAACTTGGGTGGTCAATTGTCTATATGAAACATATTTCAATTAATCAAGTCTTAACAAGTTTGATTACTTAACATGTTGGAAACATTTAATCATGTAAATATCAATCTCAATTAATATATATAAACATGGAAAAGTTCGGGTCACTACAGTACCTACCCGTTAAATAAATTTCGTCCCGAAATTTTAAGCTGTTGAAGGTGTTGACGAATCTTCTGGAAATAGATGCGGGTATTTCTTCTTCATCTGATCTTCACGCTCCCAGGTGAACTCGGGTCCTCTACGAGCATTCCATCGAACCTTAACAATTGGTATCTTGTTTTGCTTAAGTCTTTTAACCTCACGATCCATTATTTCGACGGGTTCTTCGATGAATTGAAGTTTTTCGTTGATTTGGATTTCATCTAACGGAATAGTGAGATCTTCTTTAGCAAAACATTTCTTCAAATTCGAGACGTGGAAAGTGTTATGTACAGCCGCGAATTGTTGAGGTAACTCTAGTCGGTAAGCTACTGGTCCGACACGATCAATAATCTTGAATGGTCCAATATACCTTGGATTTAATTTCCCTCGTTTACCAAATCGAACAACGCCTTTCCAAGGTGCAACTTTAAGAATGACCATCTCTCCAATTTCAAATTCTATATCTTTTCTTTTAATGTCAGCGTAGCTCTTTTGTCGACTTTGGGCGGTTTTCAACCGTTGTTGAACTTAGATGATCTTCTTGGTAGTTTCTTGTATAATCTCCGGACCCGTAATCTGTCTATCCCCCACTTCACTCCAACAAATTGGAGACCTGCACTTTCTACCATAAAGTGCTTTAAACGGCGCCATCTCAATGCTTGAATGGTAGCTGTTGTTGTAGGAAAATTCTGCTAACGGTAGATGTCGATCCCAACTGTTTCCGAAATCAATAACACATGCTCGTAGCATGTCTTCAAGCGTTTGTATCGTCCTTTCGCTCTGCCCATCAGTTTGTGGATGATAGGCAGTACTCATGTCTAGACGAGTTCCTAATGCTTACTGTAATGTCTGCCAGAATCTTGAAATAAATCTGCCATCCCTATCAGAGATAATAGAGATTGGTATTCCATGTCTGGAGACGACTTCCTTCAAATACAGTCGTGCTAACTTCTCCATCTTGTCATCTTCTCTTATTGGTAGGAAGTGTGCTGATTTGGTGAGACGATCAACTATTACCCAAATAGTATCAAAACCACTTGCAGTCCTTGGCAATTTAGTGATGAAATCCATGGTAATGTTTTCCCATTTCCATTCCGGGATTTTGGGTTGTTGAAGTAGACCTGATGGTTTCTGATGCTCAGCTTTGACCTTAGAACACGTCAAACATTCTCCTACGTATTTAGCAACATCGGCTTTCATACCCGGCCACCAAAAATGTTTCTTGAGATCCTTGTACATCTTCTCCGTTCCAGGATGTATTGAGTATCTGGTTTTATGAGCTTCTCTAAGTACCATTTCTCCCATATCTCCAAATTTTGGTACCCAAATCCTTTCAGCCCTATACCGGGTTCCGTCTTCTCGAATATTAAGATGCTTCTCCGATCCTTTGGGTATTTCATCCATTAAATTTCCCTCTTTTAAAACTCCTTGTTGCTCCTCCTTTATTTGAGTAGTAATGTTATTATGAATCATTATATTCAGAGATTTTACTCGAATGGGTTCTCTGTCCTTCCTGCTCAAGGCATCGGCTACCACATTTGCCTTCCCCGGGTGGTAACGAATCTCAAAGTCGTAATCATTCAATAATTCAATCCACCTACGCTGCCTCATATTCAGTTATTTCTGATTAAATATGTGTTGAAGACTTTTGTGGTCGGTATATATAATACTTTTAACCCCATATAAGTAGTGCCTCCAAGTCTTTAATGCAAAAACAACTGCGCCTAATTCCAAATCATGCGTCGTATAATTTTGTTCGTGAATCTTCAATTGTCTAGACGCATAAGCAGTCACCTTCGTTCGTTGCATTAATACACAACCGAGACCTTACTTTGATGCGTCACAATAAATCACAAAATCATCATTCCCTTCAGGTAATGACAATATAGGTGCCGTAGTTAGCTTTTTCTTCAATAACTGAAACGCTTTCTCTTGTTCATCATTCCATTCAAATTTCTTCCCTTTATGCGTTAATGCAGTCAAGGGTTTTGCTATTCTGGAAAAGTCTTGGATGAACCTTCTGTAATAACCAGCTAGTCCTAAAAACTAGCGTATATGTTTCGAAGTTTTCGGGGTTTCCCACTTTTCAACAGTTTCTATCTTTGCCGGATCCACCTTAATACCTTCTTTGTTCACTATGTGACCGAGGAATTGAACTTCTTCCAACCAAAATGCACACTTTGAAAACTTAGCGTACAATTCTTCCTTCCTCAATACTTCTAACACCTTTCTCAAATGTTCACCGTGTTCTTGGTCATTCTTTGAGTAAATAAGTATGTCATCAATGAAAACAATGACAAACTTGCCAAGGTATGGTCCACACACTTGGTTCATAAGGTCCATGAACACAGCTGGTGCATTAGTTAAACCAAACGGCATGACCATAAACTCGTAATGACCGTAACGTGTTCTGAAAGCAGTCTTTGGAATATCATCTTCTTTCACCCGCATTTGATGATACCCGGAACGTAAGTCAATCTTTGAATAAACAGACGAGCCTTGTAGTTGATCAAATAAGTCGTCGATTCTCGGTAGTGGGTAGCGGTTCTTGATGGTAAGTTTGTTCAACTCTCGGTAGTCGATACACAACCTGAATGTACCATCTTTCTTCTTGACAAACAAAACAGGAGCTCCCCACGGTGATGTGCTTGGTCGAATGAAACCACGCTCTAAAAGTTCTTGTAATTGGCTTTGCAGTTCTTTCATCTCGCTGGGTGCGAGTCTGTAAGGAGCACGAGCTATTGGTGCAGCTCCTGGTACAAGATCTATTTGAAATTCAACGGATCGATGTGGGGGTAATCCCGGTAATTCTTTCGGAAATACATCGGGAAATTCTTTTGCAATGGGAACATCATTGATGCTCTTTTCTTCAGTTTGTACTTTCTCGACGTGTGCTAGAACAGCATAGCAACCTTTTCTTATTAGTTTTTGTGCCTTCAAATTACTAATAAGATGTAGCTTCGTGTTGCCCTTTTCTCCGTACACCATTAAGGGTTTTCCTTTTTCTCGTATAATGCGAATTGCATTTTTGTAACAAACGATCTCTGCTTTCACTTCTTTCAACCAGTCCATACCGATTATCACATCAAAACTCCCTAACTCTACTGGTATCAAATCAATCTTAAATGTTTCGCTAACCAGTTTAATTTCTCGATTCCGACATATATTATCTGCTGAAATTAATTTACCATTTGCTAATTCGAGTAAAAATTTACTATCCAAAGGCGTCAATGGACAACTTAATTTAGCACAAAAATCTCTACTCATATAGCTTCTATCCGCACCCGAATCAAATAAAACGTAAGCAGATTTATTGTCAATAAGAAACGTACCCGTAACAAGCTCCGGGTCTTCTTGTGCCTCTGCCGCATTAATATTGAAAACTCTTCCGCGGCCTTGTCCATTCGTGTTCTCCTGGTTCGGGCAATTTCTAATAATGTGGCCCGGTTTTCCACATTTATAACAAACTACATTGTCATAACTTGCTCCGACACTACTTGCTCCGCCATTACTCGTTCCGACACCATTTGTTCCTTTCATTCTATTAACCCCTGGTCCGTAGACCTCACACTTTGCCGCGCTATGACCATTTCTTTTACACTTGTTGCAAAATTTGGTGCAGAACCCCGAGTGATACTTTTCACACCTTTGGCATAGCTGATTCTGATTGTTGTTGTTATTGCGGTTATTATTGTTGTTGGGATGATTGTTGTAGTTGCTGCTGTTGTTGTTGTTGTTGTTGGGCCATTTGTTGTAGTTGCGATTGATGTTGCGATTGTTGGGATAATTGCTGCGATTATTGTTGTAATTGCTGTTGTTGTTGTATTGGTGATTCTTATCACCGTTTTCCTCCCACTTTCTTTTGACTTGCTTCACATTGGCCTCTTCAGCAGTCTGTTCTTTAATTCTTTCTTCAATCTGGTTCACTAGTTTGTGAGCCATTCTACATGCCTGTTGTATGGAGGCGGGCTCGTGTGAACTTATATCTTCTTGGATTCTTTCCGGTAATCCTTTCACAAACGCGTCGATCTTCTCTTCCTCATCTTCGAATGCTCCCGGACACAATAGGCACAATTCTGTGAATCGTCTTTCGTACGTGGTAATATCAAATCCTTGGGTTCGTAACCCTCTAAGTTCTGTCTTGAGCTTATTGACCTCGGTTCTGGGACGGTACTTCTCGTTCATCAAGTGCTTGAATGCTGACCACGGTAGTGCGTACGCATCGTCTTGTCCCACTTGCTCTAGATAGGTATTCCACCATGTTAACGCAGAACCTGTGAAGGTATGCGTAGCGTACTTCACTTTGTCCTCTTCAGTACACTTACTTATGGCAAACACCGATTCGACCTTCTCGGTCCACCGTTTCAATCCGATCGGTCCTTCGGTTCCATCAAATTCCAAAGGTTTGCAGGCAGTAAATTCTTTGTAGGTGCATCCTACACGATTTCCTGTACTGCTAGATCCAAGGTTATTGTTGGTATGTAGCGCAGCCTGTACTGCGGCTATGTTTGAAGGTAGAAAAGTACGGAATTCCTCTTCATTCATATTCACGGTGTGTCTAGTAGTCGGTGCCATTTCCTTCAAAATAGTCAAATGGAACAAGTTAATCATACAGAATATTAAGAGTAGTTAATAGTATTTCGTAGCATAATATGAACTCATTTATAAAAGCTTTTTCTTCATATTAGCGTTTTATAAGTTTAAATTCGGGTAGTACCTACCCGTTAATTTCATACTTAGTAGCTAATATACAATTCAACTACTACAATTCTATATGAAAAACTGATTATAATAATATTTCGCGTTCAAACTTTTACACAATATTTTACAAACTTACAATACCGCTTATTTTACATATAGCATGAAATATAGCACACAATAAATTTGATACAAGATGGTTGTGAAGATAATTCTAGCTAGTACACAAGTCGTTCAGCAAAGGCAATAAAGACACGTAATTCATACGTCCAGAAACAAGTCATGCATTCTGGTTTTACTAGGATTACTTCCCATCCTTGGTCTTGTGGAACATAACCGTTATGGCCGTTGATAAGACAGCGTGTTGTAACGTCGTCAAAGGGTCGAGGGTTACGTAATGTCCAACAGTCCCGTAACAATCTAAAAACCTCATTTCTTACCCCAATTACCGACTCCGTCACTTGTGGGAACGTTTTGTTTAATAGTTGTAGCCCGATGTTCTTGTTCTCACTTTGGTGAGAAGCGAACATTACTAATCCGTAAGCATAACATGCTTCTTTATGTTGCATGTTAGCCGCTTTTTCTAAATCACGAAGTCCAATATTCGGATATATTGAGTCAAAATAATTTTTTTAACCCATTGCATAAAATAGCATTTGGGTTCCCCGCAATATATGCATCAAAGTAAACACATCGTAACTTATGGATTTCCCAATGTGATATCCCCCATCTTTCGAACGAAAGCCTTTTATAAACCAAGGCATTCTTGGAACGTTCTTCGAATGTCTTACAAACTGATCTCGCCTTAAATAGTTGTGCCGAAGAATTCTGACCGACTCTAGACAAGATTTCATCAATCATGTCTCCGGGTAGGTCTCTTAAAATATTGGGTTGTCTATCCATTTTGTGTTTTTATACTGTAAAATAGACAAGAGTTAGATTCATAAAAAAAAATACTTATTAATACAAGCAATTTTTACATATATCATAAAGCATAAGCACACTATATTACATATATTACACCACACGAATACAACTATCTTATTCCGACTCGCTTGTTTCTTCTTCTTCGGTTTTGGTTCGTTTTGCCAAGTTTCTAGGGATATATGATGTTCCCCTAATACGAGCCGTCGTAATCCACATTGGTTTAGAAAAACCTGGTGGTTTAGAGGTTCCCGGGTCATTGTTACAACTTAAGGACTTCGGGGGTTGACGATACATATAAAATTCATCGGGGTTGGAATTAGATTTCTCTATTTTTATGCCCTTTCCCTTATTATTTTCTTTTGCCTTTTTAAATTCAGTTGGGGTAATTTCTATAACATCATCGGAATTCTCGTCGGAATCCGATTCATCGGAGAATTGGTAATCCTCCCAATATTTTGCTTCCTTGGCGGAAACACCATTGACCATAATTAACCTTGGTCGGTTGGTTGAGGATTTTCTTTTACTTAACCGTTTTATTATTTCCCCCACCGGTTCTATTTCTTCCGGTTCCGATTCTTCTTCCGGTTCCGATTCTTCTTCCGGTTCCGATTCTTCTTCCGGTTCCTCTTCGGGAACTTGTGAATCAGTCCACGAATCATTCCAATTTACATTTGACTCTTCATTATTATTAGGTGAGTCAATGGGACTTGTTCTAGAGGTAGACATCTATCACATAATATCAAACGCGTTAAGAGATTAATATATCACATAATATTCACAAGTTAAAAATATATAGTTTCCAACAAAATTTGTTAAGCAATAATTTTTCAAGTAAACACGGTCGAAGTCCAGTCTCACTAATGCATCCTAACAAACTCGATAAGACACACTAATGCAAAATTCTGGTTCTCTAAGACCAACGCTCGGATACCAACTGAAATGTCCCGTTCTTATTGATTAAAAACGTTCCATATTAATTGATTTCGTTGCGAGGTTTTGACCTCTATATGAGACGTTTTTCAAAGACTGCATTCATTTTAAAATAAACCATAACCTTTATTTCATCAATAAAGGTTTAAAAAGCTTTACGTAGATTATCAAATAATGATAATCTAAAATATCCTGTTTACACACGACCATTATATAATGGTTTACAATACAAATATGTTACAACAAAATAAGTTTCTTGAATGCAGTTTTTACACAATATCATACAAGCATGGACTCCAAATCTCGTCCTTATTTAAGTATGCGACAGCGGAAGCTCTTAATAATCACCTGAGAATAAACATGCTTAAAACGTCAACAAAAAATGTTGGTGAGTTATAGGTTTAACCTATATATATCAAATCATAATAATAGACCACAAGATTTCATATTTCAATACACATCCCATACATAGAGATAAAAATCATTCATATGGTGAACACCTGGTAACCGACATTAACAAGATGCATATATAAGAATATCCCCATCATTCCGGGACACCCTTCGGATATGATATAAATTTCGAAGTACTAAAGCATCCGGTACTTTGGATGGGGTTTGTTAGGCCCAATAGATCTATCTTTAGGATTCGCGTCAATTATGGTGTTTGTTCCCTAATTCTTAGATTACCAGACTTAATAAAAAGGGGCATATTCGATTTCGATAATTCAACCATAGAATGTAGTTTCACGTACTAGTGTCTATTTTGTAAATCATTTATAAAACCTGCATGTATTCTCATCCCAAAAATATTAGATTTTAAAAGTGGGACTATAACTCACTTTCACAGATTTTTACTTCGTCGGGAAGTAAGACTTGGCCACTGGTTGATTCATGAACCTATAACAATATATACATGTATATCAAAGTATGTTCAAAATATATTAACAACACTTTTAATATATTTTGATGTTTTAAGTTTATTAAGTCAGCTGTCCTCGTTAATAACCTACAACTAGTTGTCTACAGTTAGATGTACAGAAATAAATCGATAAATATTATCTTGAATCAATCCAAGACCCAGTGTATACGTATCTCAGTATTGATCACACCTCAAACTATATATATTTTGGAATCAACCTCAACCCTGTATAGCTAACTCCAACATTCACATATAGAGTGTCTATGGTTGTTCCGAAATATATATAGATGTGTCGACATGATAGGTCGAAACATTGTATACGTGTCTATGGTATCTCAAGATTACATAATATAAAATACAAGTTGATTAAGTTATGGTTGGAATAGATTTGTTACCAATTTTCACGTAGCTAAAATGAGAAAAATTATCCAATCTTGTTTTACCCATAACTTCTTCATTTTAAATCCGTTTTAAGTGAATAAAATTGCTATGGTTTCATATTGAACTCTATTTTATGAATCTAAACAGAAAAATTATAGGTTTATAGTCGGAAAAATAAGTTACAAGTCATTTTTGTAAAGGTAGTCATTTCAGTCGAAAGAACGACGTCTAGATGACCATTTTAGAAAACATACTTCCACTTTGAGTTTAACTATAATTTTTGGATATAGTTTCATGTTCATAATAAAAATCATTTTCTCAGAATAACAACTTTTAAATCAAAGTTTATCATAGTTTTTAATTAACTAACCCAAAACAGCCCGCGGTGTTACTACGACGGCGTAAATCCGGTTTTACGGTGTTTTTCGTGTTTCCAGGTTTTAAATCATTAAGTTAGCATATCATATAGATATATAACATGTGTTTAGTTGATTTTAAAAGTCAAGTTAGAAGGATTAACTTTTGTTTGCGAACAAGTTTAGAATTAACTAAACTATGTTCTAGTGATTACAAGTTTAAACCTTCGAATAAGATAGCTTTATATGTATGAATCGAATGATGTTATGAATATCATTAATACCTTAAGTTCCTTGGATAAACCTACTGTAAAAGAGAAAAATTGATCTAGCTTCAACGAATCCTTGGATGGCTCGAAGTTCTTGAAGCAGAATCATGACACGAAAACAAGTTCAAGTAAGATCATCACTTGAAATAAGATTGTTATAGTTATAGAAATTGAACCAAAGTTTGAATATGATTATTACCTTGTATTAGGATGATAACCTACTGTAAGAAACAAAGATTTCTTGAGGTTGGATGATCACCTTACAAGATTGGAAGTGAGCTAGCAAACTTGAAAGTATTCTTGATTTTATGTAACTAGAACTTGTAGAATATATGAAGAACACTTAGAACTTGAAGATAGAACTTGAGAGAGATCAATTAGATGAAGAAAATTGAAGAATGAAAGTGTTTTTAGGTGTTTTTGGTCGTTGGTGTATGGATTAGATATAAAGGATATGTAATTTTGTTTTCATGTAAATAAGTCATGAATGATTACTCATATTTTTGTAATTTTATGAGATATTTCATGCTAGTTGCCAAATGATGGTTCCCACATGTGTTAGGTGACTCACATGGGCTGCTAAGAGCTGATCATTGGAGTGTATATACCAATAGTACATACATCTAAAAGCTGTGTATTGTACGAGTACGAATACGGGTGCATACGAGTAGAATTGTTGATGAAACTGAACGAGGATGTAATTGTAAGCATTTTTGTTAAGTAGAAGTATTTTGATAAGTGTATTGAAGTCTTTCAAAAGTGTATAAATACATATTAAAACACTACATGTATATACATTTTAACTGAGTCGTTAAGTCATCGTTAGTCGTTACATGTAAGTGTTGTTTTGAAACCTTTAGGTTAACGATCTTGTTAAATGTTGTTAACCCAATATTTATAATATCAAATGAGATTTTAAATTATTATATTATCATGATATTATCATGTATGAATATCTCTTAATATGATATATATACATTAAATGTCTTTACAACGATAATCGTTACATATATGTCTCGTTTAAAAATCATTAAGTTAGTAGTCTTGTTTTTACATATGTAGTTCATTGTTAATATACTTAATGATATATTTACTTATCATAGTATCATGTTAACTATATATATATCCATATATATGTCATCATATAGTTTTTACAAGTTTTAACGTTAGTGAATCACCGGTCAACTTGGGTGGTCAATTGTCTATATGAAACATATTTCAATTAATCAAGTCTTAACAAGTTTGATTGCTTAACATGTTGGAAACATTTAATCATGTAAATATCAATCTCAATTAATATATATAAACATGGAAAAGTTCGGGTCACTACAAATAGTACCATCAATAATAGCACCAGTACCATCAACAACCCAAGTTTCAACAATCCACACCTCAACATCACAATCTATACCTCGATGCATAATCATCGTTCTACATGACGTTCTACATCAATTACCTTCATTCGACATGGCGATTATGTAATCTTTAATGTTTTAGAGATTATATATTCTCATTCTAATGGTAAATCAAATGAGTTTAATATCATATTAACTCATTAAATCCATGATTACATCTGAAGAGAATATATATGTAAGTATATTTTCATAAAGATTGTAATTAAAAATTCTTTTGTATAAACTGTTAATGATGAAAATATTTTAACGGGTTGGTAATACTCGAGAAATATTTAGAGTTCACATTAATAAGTTACACTGTACATTCTTCGAATCCAATTCAACAGTCATTTACTATCCTATTTACATCCACATATATACGTATCCGTTCACCGCAGAATAATCATTTTTCATTCAATTTCATAATTGGATTTTGACCTATCAGAATCCAACAAGTGGCATAATGAAGAAAACATTGGACAAAATAAAATTTGTTAGAAACAAACAAATTAATTATGAGAAATTTTGTTAAGAATCCACGCTAACTATTCCTAGCTAACTGTTAATTCTGTATTACATTTTATTTATCGCAATTTATTTATCGCAATTTAATTATCGCAATTTTATTTATCGTCATTTAATTTCTGTTATTTACTTTACGCACTTTATTTATCGTCATTTAATTTCTGTTATTTATTTTACGCACTTTAAATATCGGGACAAATATACAAGGTTTTGACATATCATATCGACGCATATATATATATATATATATATATATATATATATATATATATATATATATATATATATATATATATATATATATTATTTGGAATAACCATAGACACTCTATATGCAGTAATGCTGGAGTTAGCTATACAGGGTTTGTAGTGACCCGAACTTTTCCATGTTTATATATATATTAAATGAAATTGTTATTTACATGATTAAGTGTTTCCAACATGTTAAGCAATCAAACTTGTTAAGACTTGATTAATTGAAATAGGTTTCATATAGACAATTGACAACCCAAGTTGACCGGTGATTCACGAACGTTAAAACTTGTAAAAACTATATGATGACATATACATGGATATATATATATATATATATATATATATATATATATATATATATATATATATATATAGTTAACATAATATTATGATAAGTAAACATATCATTAAGTATATTAACAATGAACTACATATGTAAAAACAAGACTACTAACTTAATGATTTTGAAACGAGACATATATGTAACGATTATCGTTGTAATGACATTTAATGTATATATATCATATTAAGAGATATTCATACATCATAATATCATGATAATATAATAATTTAAAATCTCATTTGATATTATAAACATTGGGTTAACAACATTTAACAAGATCGTTAACCTAAAGGTTTCAAAACAACACTTACATGTAACGACTAACGATGACTTAACGACTCAGTTAAAATGTATATACATGTAGTGTTTTAATATGTATTCATACACTTTTGAAAGACGTTAAGACACTTATCAAAATATTTATACTTAACAAAAATGCTTACAATTACATCCTCGTTCAGTTTCATCAACAATTCTACTCGTATGCACTCGTATTCGTACTCGTACAATACACAGCTTTTAGATGTATGTACTATTGGTATATACACTCCAATGATCAGCTCTTAGCAGCCCATGTGAGTCACCTAACACATGTGGGAACCATCATTTGGCAACTAGCATGAAATATCTCATAAAATTACAAAAATTTGAGTAATCATTCATGACTTATTTACATGAAAACAAAATTACATATCCTTTATATCAAATCCATACACCAACGACCAAAAACACCTACAAACACTTTCATTCTTCAATTTTATTCATCTAATTGATCTCTCTCAAGTTCTATCTTCAAGTTCTAAGTGTTCTTCATAAATTCTACAAGTTCTAGTTTCATAAAATCAAGAATACTTCCAAGTTTGCTAGCTTACTTCCAATCTTGTAGAATGATCATCCAACCTCAAGAAATCTTTCTTATTTACAGTAAGATACCTTTCTAATATAAGGTAATACTCATATTCAAACTTTGATTCAATTTCTATAACTATAACAATCTTATTTCGAGTGGAAATCTTACTTGAACTTGTTTTCGTGTCATGATTCTACTTCAAGAACTTTCAAGCCATCCAAGATCCTTTGAAGCTAGATCCATTTGTCTCTTTTCTAGTAGGTTTATCCACAAAACTTGAGGTAGTAATGATGTTCTTAACATCATTCGATTCATACATATAAAGCTATCTTATTCGAAGGTTTAAACTTGAAATCACTAGAACATAGTTTAGTTAATTCTAAACTTGTTCACAAACAAAAGTTAATCCTTCTAACTTGAATTTTAAAATCAACTAAACACATGTTCTATATCTATATGATATGCTAACTTAATAATTTAAAACCTGGAAACACGAAAAACACCGTAAAACTGGACATACGCCGTCGTAGTAACACCGCGGGCTGTTTTGGGTTTGATAATTAAAAACTATGATAAACTTTGATTTAAAAGTTGTTCTTCTGGGAAAATGATTTTTCTTATGAACATGAAACTATATCCAAAAATCATGGTTAAACTCAAAGTGGAAGTATGTTTTTCAAAATGGTCATCAAGACGTCGTTCTTTCGACTGAAATGACTACCTCTTACAAAAATGACTTGTAACTTATATTTATGACTATAAACCTATACTTTTTCTATTTAGATTCATAAAATAGAGTTCAATATGAAACCATAGCAATTTGATTCACTCAAAACGGATTTAAAATGAAGAAGTTATGGGTAAAACAAGATTGGATATTTTTTGATTTTTGTAGCTACGGGAAATATTAACAATTCTATACAAATCATATCCTAGCTAACTTGTATTGTATTATACATGTATTCTAATATATTATGTAATCTTGGGATACCATAGACACGTATGCAAATGTTTTGACATATCATATTGACCCATGTATATATATTATTTGGAACAACCATAGACACTCTATATGCAGTAATATTAAAGTTAGCTATACAGGGTTGAGATTGATTCCAAAAAATATATATACTTTGAGTTGTGATCTAGCCTGAGACGTGTATACACTGGGTCGTGGATTGATTCAAGATAATATATATATATATCGATTTATTTCTGTACATCTAACTGTGGACAACTAGTTTTAAGTTACTAACGAGGACAGCTGACTTAATAAACTTAAAACATCAAAATGTATTAAAAGAGTTGTAAATATATTTTGAACATACTTTGATATATATGTACATATTTGTTATAGGTTCGTGAATCGACCAGTGGCCAAGTCTTACTTCCCGACGAAGTAAAAATCTGTGAAAGTGAGTTATAGTCCCACTTTTAAAATCTAATATTTTGGAATGAGAATACATGCAGTTTTATAAATGTTTTACGAAATAGACACAAGTAACTGAAACAACATTATTTGGGTGAATGATCGAAGCCGAATATGCCCCTTTTGCTTGGCAGCCTAAGAATTAGTAAACCGATCTACTAATTGACGCGAATCCTAAAGATAGATCAATTAGGCCTAACGAACCCCATCCAAAGTACCAGATGCTTTAGTACTTCGAATTCGTTTTTATCATGTCCGAACGATTTTCCGGAATGATAGGGGATATTCTTATATGCATCTTGTTAATGTCGGTTACTAGGTGTTCACCATATGAATGAATTTTATCTCTATGTATGGGATGTATATTGAAATATGAAATCTTGTGGTCTATTATTATGATTTGATAATATATAGGTTAAACCTATAACTCACCAACATTTTTGTTGACGTTTTAAGCATGTTTATTCTCAGGTGATTATTAAGAGCTTCCGCTGTTGCATACTAAAATAAGGACAAGATTTGGAGTCCATGCTTGTATGAATTATGTAAAAACTGCATTCAAGAAACTTATTTTTGATGTAATATATTCTTATTGTAAACCATTATGTAATTTTCGTGTGTAAATGGTATATTTTAGATTATCATTATTTGATAATCTACGTAATGCTTTTTAAACCTTTATCGATAAAATAAAGGTTATGGTTGTTTTAAAAATGAATGCAGTCTTTGAAAAACTTCTCATATACAGGTCAAAACCTCGCGACGAAATCAATTAATATGGAACGTTTATAATCAATATGAACGGGACATTTCAGTTGGTATCCGAGCGTTGGTCTTAGAGAACCAGAAAATTTGTATTAGTGTGTCTTATCGAGTTTGTTAGGATGCATTAGTGAGTCTGGACTTCGACCGTATTTTCTTTAAAAATGATTGCTTAACATTTTTGTTGGAAACTATATATTATTAACATGTAAATATTATGTGATATATTAATCTCTTAACATATTTGATATTATGTGATAGATGTCTACCTCTGGTACAAATCCCATTGACTCACCTAATAATAACGAAGAGTCGAATATATATTGGCAAGATTCACAAGTTCCCGAAGAATCGGAAGAACAGGACACAGAACTGGAAGAAGAGGAACTGGAAGAAGAGGAACCAGAAGAAGAGGAACCGGAAGAAGAAGAGGTTCTGGAGGGGGGAATAGTAGGAACCACAGAAAACCGATCAAATAAAAGAAAATCCTCAACCAATGGACCAAAGTTAATAATGGTCAATGGTGTTTCCGCTAAGGAAGCAAAATATTGGGAAAATTACCAATTTTCCGATGAATCGAATCCTGATGAGGATTCTGATGATGTTATAGAAATTACCCCGACCCAATTTAATGAGGTAAAAGAAAATAATAAGAGAAAAGGCATCAAAATAGAGAAATCTGAATCCGACCCCGATGAACTTTATATGTACCGTCAACGCCCGTATTTTCAATATCGTGACAATAACCCAGGAACCTCTAAACCACCAGGTTTTTCTAAACCAATGTGGAAAAAGACGACTCGTATTAGAGGAACATCATATATCCCTAGAAGATTAGGAAAAAGAACCAAGTCCGAAGAAGAAGAAACCAGTGATTCAGATTAAAGGGGTGTGAGCATGTTGTGTAATAAATGAATTGTAGTGTGCTTGTATTTTTATGTTCTATGTAAAAATTTCTTGTATTGTTTGTTATTACGAATCTAATCCTTGTCTATTTTACAGTATAAAAACAAAATGGACGTTAAGGGTAGACAACCGAATATTTTAGAAGACCTACTGGAGGATATGATTGAGGAAATCTTGTCTAGAGTCGGTCAAAATTCATCAGCACATTTAGTTATGGCGAAATTAACTTGTCAAATATTTGAAAGACTTTCCGGAAATGCCTTAGTTTATAAAAGGCTTTCCTTTGATAGGTGGGGTATATCACATTGGGGAGACCGTAAGTTACGCCGTGTTTTCTTTAAAGCATTAAATGTGGGGAACCCAAATGCAATTTTACGCTACGGGTTAAGAACCTATTTTGACTCAACATATCCCAACATAGGATTTCGTGAATTAGAAAGAGCTTCTAACATGCAACATAAAGAAGCATGTTATGCTTACGGGTTAGTGATGTTCGCTTCTTACCAAAGTGAGAAAAAGGATTGCAACTTTTAAATAAAACCTTCCCACAAGTGAGGGATTTAGTAGTTGGGGTGAGAAACAAGGTTTTTAGATTATTACAAGGCTGTTGGACATTACAAAACCCTCGTCCTTTTGACGACGTTACAACATGCTGCCTAGCCAATGGTTATAACGGTTATTTTCCACAAGACCAAGGATGGGAAGTCGTCTTAGTAAAACCAGAATGCATGACTTATTTCTGGACTTATGAATTACGTATCTTTATTTCCTTTGCTGAACAACTTGCGTATTAACTAGATTTATCTTCAAAACTGTCCTGTATCATAGTGTACTATATTTCATATTATATGTAATATAGCGAAGTTGTAAGTTTGAAGAATATTTGTATGTGATATATTATTATAATCAGTTTCTCATATGGAATTGTAGTAGTTGAATTGTATATTAGCTAATAAGTATGAACTTAACGGGTAGGTAGTACCCGAATTTAAATTTATAAAATGCTAATATGAAGAAAAAGCTTTTATAAATGAGTTCATATTATGCTACGAAATACTATTGACTACTCTTAATATTCTGTATGATTAACTCGATTCAATTGTCTATTTTGAAGGAAATGGCACCGACTACTCGACACACCATGAATATGAACGAAGAGGAATTTTGTACCTTTCTTGCTGCAAACATAGCCACAGTACAGGCTGCGATACATACCAACAATAACGCTGAATCTAGCAATACAGCTAACGGTGCAAGAAATCGTGTAGGATGCACCTACAAAGAATTCACTGCCTGCAAACCTTTGGAATTTGATGGAATCGAAGGACCAATTGGATTGAAACGGTGGACCGAGAAAGTCGAATCGGTGTTTGCCATAAGTAAGTGTACTGAAGAGGACAAAGTTAAGTATGCTACGCATACCTTCACAGGTACTGCGTTAACGTGGTGGAACACCTATCTTGAACAGGTAGGACAAAATGCTGCTTACGCACTACCGTGGTCGACATTCAAGCAATTGATGAACGAGCACTACCTTCCTAGAAACGAAGTCAATAAACTCAAGGCAGAACTTAGAGAGTTACGTACACAAGGGTTCGACGTTACCACATATGAACGATGATTCACAGAGTTGTGCCTATTGTGCCCGGGAGCATTCGAAGATGAAGAAGATAAGATCGATGCGTTTGTAAAAGGGTTACCAGTAAGGATTCAAGGAGATGTAAGTTCACACGAGCCCGCTTCTATACAGAAGGCAAGTTGAATGGCTCATAAACTCATAAATCAGATTGAGGGAAGAATTAAAGAGCAGGCGGCCGAAGAAGCCAACACGAAACAACTTAAGAGGAAGTGGGAGGAAAACGGTGACAAGAGTCACCAGTACAACAACAATAACAATTACAACCACAATCGTAACAACTATCCCAACAACCGCAACCACAATCGCAACAATAACCGCAATCCTAACAATAACTACAACAAACATCCCAACAACAACAACAACTACAACAACCGTTTCAACAACAATAACAATCCCAACAATAACCTCAATAACAACAACGGCAACAAAAACCAAAAACAGCCATGTCATAGGTGTGAAGAAAATCACCAGGGGTTTTGCAGGACATTTTGCAACAGGTGTAAAAGAAATGGTCATAGCGCGACAAAGTGTGAGGTCTACGGACCAAAGTTTAACAAAACTAAGGGAGCAAATAATGTCGGAACAAGTAATGCCGAAACGAATAGTGTCGGAGCAAGTAATACCAAAGCTGTTTGTTATAAATATGGAAAACCGGGCCACATTATTAGAAATTTCCCGAATCAGGGGAATACTAATGGGCAGGGCCTTGGAAGAGTTTTCAATATTAATGCGGCAGAAGCACAGGAAGACCAGGAGCTTGTTACGGGTACGTTTCTTATAGACGATAAATCTGCTTATGTTTTATTTGATTCGGGTGCGGATAGAAGCTATATGAGTAGAGAATTTTGTGCTAAATTAAGTTGCACATTGATGCCTTTGGATAGTAAATTTTTACTCGAATTAGCAAATGGTAAATTAATTTCAGCAGATAATATATGTCGGAATCGAGAAATTAAACTGATTAGATAAACATTTAAGATTGACTTGATACCAGTAGAGTTAGGGAGTTTTGATGTGATAATCGGTATGGACTGGTTGAAATAAGTGAAAGCAGAGATCGTTTGTTACAAAAATGCAATTTGTATTATACGAGAAAAAGGAAAACCCTTAATGGTGTACGGAAAAGAGCAACGCAAAGTTAAATCTTATTAGTAACCTGAAGGCACAAAAACTAATAAGAAAAGGTTGCTATGCTATGCTAGCACACGTCGAGAAATTCAATTCCGAAGAAAAGAACATCAATGATATTCCCATCGCAAAATAATTTCCCGATGTATTTCTAAAAGAATTACCGGGACTACCTCCACACCGATCCATTGAATTTCAAATAGACCTTGTACCGGGAGCTACACCAATAGCTCGTGCTCCATACAGACTCGCACCTAGCGAAATGAAGGAACTTCATAGCCAATTACAAGAACTTTTAGAGCGTGGTTTCATTCGACCAAGCAAATCACCGTGGGGAGCTCCTGTTTTGTTTGTCAAGAAGAAAGATGGTACATTAAGGTTGTGTATCGACTACCAAGAGTTGAACAAACTTACCATCAAGAACCGCTACCCACTACCGAGAATCGACGACTTATTTGATCAACTAGAAGGCTCGTATGTTTATTCGAAGATCGATTTAAGTTCTGGATATCATCAAATGCGGGTGAAGGAGGATGATATTCCAAAGACTGCTTTTAGGACGCGTTACGGTCATTACGAGTTTATGGTTATGCCATTTGGATTGACTAACGCACCAGCTGTGTTCATGGACCTCAGGAACCGAGTGTGTGGGCCATATCTTGACAAGTTTGTCATTGTTTTCATTGATGACATACTTATTTACTCGAAGAATGATCAAGAGCACGAAGAACACTTGAGAAAAGTGCTAGAGTTGTTAAGGAAAGAAAAACTGTACGCTAAGTTTTCAAAGTGTGCATTTTGGTTGGAAGAAGTTCAATTCTTCGGTCACATAGTGAACAAAGAAGGTATTCAGGTGGATCCAGCAAAGATTTAAACCGTTGAAAATTGGGAAACCCTGAAAACTCCGAAACACATACGCCAGTTTTTAGGACTAGCTGGTTACTATAGAAGGTTCATCCAAGACTTTTACAGAATAGCAAAACCCTTGACTGCATTAACGCATAAAGGGAAGAAATTTGAATGGAAGGATGAACAAGAGAAAGCGTTTCAGTCATTGAAGATAAAGTTAACTACGGCACCTATATTGTCATTACCTGAAGGGAATGATGATTTTGTGATATATTGTGACGCCTCAAAGCAAGGTCTCGATTGTGTATTAATGCAACGAACGAAAGTAATTGCTTATGCGTCTAGACAATTGAAGATTCACGAACAAAATTATACGACGCATGATTTGGAATTAGGCGCAGTTGTTTTTGCATTAAAGACTTGGAGGCACTACTTATATGGGGTCAAAAGTATTATATATACTAACCACAAAAGTCTTCAACACATATTTAATCAAAAACAACTGAATATGAGGCAGCGTAGGTGGATTGAATTGTTGAATGATTATGACTTTGAGATTCGTTACCACCCGGGGAAGGAAAATGTGGTAGCCGAAGCCTTAAGCAGGAAGGACAGAGAACCCATTCGAGTAAAATCTATGAATATAATGATTCACAATAACCTTACTACTCAAATAAAGGAGGCGCAACAAGGAGTTTTAAAAGAGAGAAATTTAAAGGATGAAATACCCAAAGGATCGGAGAAGCATCTTAATATTCGGGAAGACGGAACCTGGTATAGGTCTGAAAGGATTTGGGTACCAAAATTTGGATATATGAGAGAAATGGTACTTAGAGAAGCTCATAAAACTAGATACTCAATACATCCTGGAACGGGAAAGATGTACAAGGATCTCAAGAAACATTTCTGGTGGCCGGGTATGAAAGCCGATGTTGCTAAATACGTAGGAGAATGTTTGACGTGTTCTAAGGTCAAAGCTGAGCATCAGAAACCATCAGGTCTACTTCAACAACCCGAAATCCCGGAATGGAAATGGGAAAACATTACCATGGATTTCATCACTAAATTGCCAAGGACTGCAAGTGGTTTTGATACTATTTGCGTAATAGTTGATCGTCTCACCAAATCAGCACACTTCCTGCCAATAAGAGAAGATGACAAGATGGAGATGTTAGCACGACTATATTTGAAGGAAGTCATCTCCAGACATGGAATACCAATCTCTATTATCTCTGATAGGGATGGCAGATTTATTTCAAGATTCTGGCAGACATTACAGCAAGCATTAGGAACTCGTCTAGACATGAGTACTGCCTATCATCCACAAACTGATGGGCAGAGTGAAAGGACGATACAAACGCTTGAAGACATGCTACGATCATGTGTTATTGATTTCGGAAACAGTTGGGATCGACATCTACCGTTAGCAAAATTTTTCTACAACAACAGCTACCATTCAAGCATTGAGATGGCGCCTTTTGAAGCACTTTATCGTAGAAAGTGCAGGTCTCCAATTTGTTGGAGTGAAGTGGGGGATAGACAGATTACGGGTCCAGAGATAATATAAGAAACTACCGAGAAGATCATCCAAATTCAACAACGGTTGAAAACCGCCCAAAGTCGACAAAAGAGCTACGCTGACATTAAAAGAAAAGATATAGAATTTGAAATTGGAGAGATGGTCATGCTTAAAGTTGCACCTTGGAAAGGCGTTGTTCGATTTGGTAAACGAGGGAAATTAAATCCAAGGTATATTGGACCATTCAAGATTATTGCTCGTTTCGGACCAGTAGCTTACCGACTTGAGTTACCTCAACAACTCGCGGCTGTACATAACACTTTCCACGTCTCGAATTTGAAGAAATGTTTTGCTAAAGAAGATCTCACTATTCTGTTAGATGAAATCCAAATCAACGAAAAACTTCAATTCATCGAAGAACCCGTCGAAATAATGGATCGTGAGGTTAAAAGACTTAAGAAAAACAAGATACCAATTGTTAAGGTTCAACGGAATGCTCGTAGAGGACTCGAGTTTACCTGGGAATGAGAAGATCAGATGAAGAAGAAATACCCGCATTTATTTCCAGAAGATACATCAACACCTCCAACTGCTTAAAATTTCGGGACGAAATTTATTTAACGGGTAGGTACTGTAGTGACCCGAACTTTTCCATGTTTATATATATATTAAATGAAATTGTTATTTACATGATTAAGTGTTTCCAATATGTTAAGAAATCAAACTTGTTAAGACTTGATTAATTGAAATAGGTTTCATATAGACAATTGACCACCCAAGTTGACCGGTGATTCACGAACGTTAAAACCTGTAAAAACTATATGATGACATATATATGGATATATATATATATAGTTAACATGATATTATGATAAGTAAACATATCATTAAGTATATTAACAATGAACTGCATATGTAAAAACAAGACTACTAACTTAATGATTTTGAAATGAGACATATATATAACGATTATCGTTGTAACGGCATTTAATGTATATATATCATATTAAGAGATATTCATACATCATAATATCATGATAATATAATAATTTAGAATCTCCTTTGATATTATAAACATTGGGTTAACAACATTTAACAAGATCGTTAACCTAAAGGTTTCAAAACAACACTTACATGTAACGACTAACGATGACTTAACGACTCAGTTAAAATGTATATACATGTAGTGTTTTAATATGTATTCATACACTTTTGAAAGACTTCAATACACTTATCAAAATATTTCTACTTAACAAAAATGCTTACAATTACATCCTCGTTCAGTTTCATCAACAATTCTACTCGTATGCACCCGTATTCATACTCGTACAATACACAGCATTTAGATGTATGTACTATTGGTATATACACTCCAATTCTTAGCTCTTAGCAGCCTATATGAGTCACCTAACACATGTGGAAACCATCATTTGGCAACTAGCATGAAATATCTTATAAAATTACAAAAATATGAGTAATCATTCATGACGTATTTACATGAAAATAAAATTACATATCCTTTATATCAAATCCATACACCAACGACCAAAAACACCTACAAACACTTTCATTCTTTAATTTTCTTCTTCTAATTGATCTCTCTCAAGTTCTATCTTCAAGTTCTAAGTGTTCTTCATAAATTCTACAAGTTCTAGTTTCATAAAATCAAGAATACTTCCAAGTTTGCTATCTTACTTCCAATCTTGTAGAGTGATCATCCAACCTCAAGAAATCTTTCTTATTTACAGTAAGATATCTTTATAATACAAGGTAATACTCATATTCAAACTTTGATTCAATTTCTATAACTATAACAATCTTATTTCGAGTGGAAATCTTACTTGAACTTGTTTTCGTGTCATGATTCTACTTCAAGAACTTTCAAGCCATCCAAGATCCTTTGAAGCTAGATCCATTTATCGCTTTTCCAGTAGGTTTATCCATAAAACTTGAGGTAGTAATGATGTTCTTAACATCATTCGATTCATACATATAAAGCTATCTTATTCGAAGGTTTAAACTTGAAATCACTAGAACATAGTTTAGTTAATTTTAAACTTGTTCGCAAACAAAAGTTAATCCTTCTAACTTGACTTTTAAAATCAACTAAACACATGTTCTATATCTATATGATATGCTAACTTAATGATTTAGAACCTGGAAACACGAAAAACACCGTAAAACTGGACATACGCCGTCCTAGTAACACCGTGGGCTGTTTTGGGTTTGATAATTAAAAACTGTGATAAACTTTGATTTAAAAGTTGTTCTTCTAGGAAAATGATTTTTCTTATGAACATGAAACTATATCCAAAAATCATGGTTAAACTCAAAGTGGAAGTATGTTTTTCAAAATGGTCATCAAGACGTCGTTCTTTCGACTGAAATGACTACCTCTTACAAAAACGACTTGTAACTTATATTTCTGACTATAAACCTATACTTTTTCTGTTTAAATTCATAAAATAGAGTTCAATATGAAACCATATCAATTTGATTCACTCAAAACGGATTTAAAATGAAGAAGTTATGGGTAAAACAAGATTGGATATTTTTTGATTTTTGTAGCTACGAGAAATATTAACAATTCTATACAAATCATATCCTAGCTAACTTATATTGTATTATACATATATTCTAATATATAATGTAATGTTGGGATACCATAGACACGTATGCAAATGTTTTGACATATCATATCGACCCATGTATATATATTATTTAGAACAACCATAGACAGTCTATATGCAGTAATGTTGGAGTTAGCTATACAGGGTTGAGGTTGATTCCAAAAATATATATACTTTGAGTTGTGATCTAGCCTGAGATGTGTATACACTGGGTCGTGGATTGATTCAAGATAATATATATCGCTTTATTTCTGTACATCTAACTGTGGACAACTAGTTGTAGGTTACTAACGAGGACAGCTGACTTAATAAACTTAAAACATCAAAATGTATTAAAAGTGTTGTAAATATATTTTGAACATACTTTGATATATATGTACATATTTGTTATAGGTTCGTGAATCGAAGTGGCCAAGTCTTACTTTGAAATGTCCCGTTCTTATTGATTAAAAACGTTCCATATTAATTGATTTTGTTGCGAGGTTTTGACCTCTATATGAGACGTTTTTCAAAGACTGCATTCATTTTTAAAACAAACCATAACCTTTATTTCATAAATAAAGGTTTAAAAAGCTTTGCGTAGATTATCAAATAATGATAATCTAAAATATCCTGTTTACACACGACCATTACATAATGGTTTACAATACAAATATGTTACATCGAAATCAGTTTCTTGAATGCAGTTTTTACACAATATCATACAAACATGGACTCCAAATCTTGTCCTTATTTTAGTATGCAACAGCGGAAGCTTTTAGTATTCACCTGAGAATAAACATGCTTTAAACGTCAACAAAAATGTTGGTGAGTTATAGGTTTAACCTATATATATCAAATCGTAACAATAGACCACAAGATTTCATATTTCAATACACATCCCATACATAGAGATAAAAATCATTCATATGGTGAACACCTGGTAACCGACATTAACAAGATGCATATATAAGAATATCCCCATCATTCCGGGACACCCTTCGGATATGATATAAATTTCGAAGTACTAAAGCATCCAGTACTTTGGATGGAGTTTGTTAGGCCCAATAGATCTATCTTTAGGATTCGCGTCAATTAGGGTGTCTGTTCCCTAAATCTTAGATTACCAGACTTAATAAAAAGTGGCATATTCGATTTCGATAATTCATCCATAGAATGTAGTTTCACGTACTTGTGTCTATTTTGTAAATCATTTATAAAACCTGCATGTATTCTCATCCCAAAAATATTAGATTTTAAAAGTGGGACTATAACTCACTTTCACATATTTTTACTTCGTCGGGAAGTAAGACTTGGCCACTGGTTGATTCACGAACCTATAACAATATATACATATATATCAAAGTATGTTCAAAATATATTTACAACACTTTTAATATATTTTGATGTTTTAAGTTTATTAAGTCAGCTGTCCTCGTTAGTAACCTACAACTAGTTGTCCATAGTTAGATGTACAGAAATAAATCGATAAATATTATCTTGAATCAATCCACGATCCAGTGTATACGTATCTCAGTATTGATCACAACTCAAACTATATATATTTTGGAATCAACCTCAACCCTGTATAGCTAACTCCAACATTCACATATAGAGTGTCTATGGTTGTTCCGAAATATATATAGATGTGTCGACATGATAGGTCGAAACATTGTATACGTGTCTATGGTATCTCAAGATTACATAATATACAATACAAGTTGATTAAGTTATGGTTGGAATAGATTTGTTACCAATTTTCACGTAGCTAAAATGAGAAAAATTATCCAATTTTGTTTTACCCATAACTTCTTCATTTTAAAAATCCGTTTTGAGTGAATCAAATTGCTATGGTTTCATATTGAACTCTATTTTATGAATCTAAATAGAAAAAGTATAGGTTTATCGTCGGAAAAATAAGTTACAAGTCATTTTTGTAAAGGTAGTCATTTCAGTCGAAAGAACGACGCCTAGATGACCATTTTAGAAAACATACTTCCACTTTGAGTTTAACCATAATTTTTGGATATAGTTTCATGTTCATAATAAAAATCAATTTCTCAGAATAACAACTTTTAAATCAAAGTTTATCATAGTTTTTAATTAACTAACCCAAAACAGCCCGCGGTGTTACTACGACGGCGTAAATCCGGATTTACGTTGTTTTTCGTGTTTCCAGGTTTTAAATCATTAAGTTAGCATATCATATAGATATAGAACATGTGTTTAGTTGATTTTAAAAGTCAATTTAGAAGGATTAACTTTTGTTTGCGAACAAGTTTAGAATTAACTAAACTATGTTCTAGTGATTACAAGTTTAAACCTTCGAATAAGATAGCTTTATATATATGAATCGAATGATGTTATGAACATCATTACTACCTTAAGTTCCTTGGATAAACCTACTGGAAAAGAGAAAAATGGATCTAGCTTCAACGGATCCTTGGATGGCTCAAAGTTCTTGAAGCAGAATCATGACACGAAAACAAGTTCAAGTAAGATCATCACTTGAAATAAGATTGTTATAGTTATAGAAATTGAACCAAAGTTTGAATATGATTATTACCTTGTATTAGAATGATAACCTACTGTAAGAAACAAATATTTCTTGAGGTTGGATGATCACCTTACAAGATTGGAAGTGAGCTAGCAAACTTGAAAGTATTCTTGATTTTATGTAACTAGAACTTGTAGAATATATGAAGAACACTTAGAACTTGAAGATAGAACTTGAGAGAGATTAATTAGATGAAGAAAATTGAAGAATGGAAGTGTTTGTAGGTGTTTTTGGTCGTTGGTGTATGGATTAGATATAAAGGATATGTAATTTTGTTTTCATGTAAATAAGTCATGAATGATTACTCATATTTTTGTAATTTTATGAGATATTTCATGCTAGTTGCCAAATGATGGTTCCCACATGTGTTAGGTGACTCACATGGTCTGCTAAGAGCTGATCATTGGAGTGTATATACCAATAGTACATACATCTAAAAGCTGTGTATTGTACGAGTACGAATACGGGTGCATACGAGTAGAATTGTTGATGAAACTGAACGAGGATGTAATTGTAAGCATTTTTGTTAAGTAGAAGTATATTGATAAGTGTATTGAAGTCTTTCAAAAGTGTATAAATACATATTAAAACACTACATGTATATACATTTTAACTGAGTCGTTAAGTCATCGTTAGTCGTTACATGTAAGTGTTGTTTTGAAACCTTTAGGTTAACGATCTTGTTAAATGTTGTTAACCCAATGTTTATAATATCAAATGAGATTTTATATTATTATATTATCATGATATTATCATGTATGAATATCTCTTAATATGATATATATACATTAAATGTCTTTACAACGATAATCGTTACATATATGTCTCGTTTAAAAATCATTAAGTTAGTAGTCTTGTTTTTACATATGTAGTTAATTGTTAATATACTTAATGATATGTTTACTTATCATAGTATCATGTTAACTATATATATATTCATATATATGTCATCATATAGTTTTTACAAGTTTTAACGTTCGTGAATCACCGGTCAACTTGGGTGGTCAATTGTCTATATGAAACATATTTCAATTAATCAAGTCTTAACAAGTTTGATTGCTTAACATGTTGGAAACATTTAATCATGTAAATATCAATCTCAATTAATATATATAAACATGGAAAAGTTCGGGTCACTACAGTACCTACCCGTTAAATAAATTTCGTCCAGAAACTTTAAGCTGTTGAAGGTGTTGACGAATCTTCTGGAAATAGATGCGGGTAATTCTTCTTCATCTGATCTTCATGCTCCCAGGTGAACTCGGGTCCTCTACGAGCATTCCATCTAACCTTAACAATTGGTATCTTGTTTTGCTTAAGTCTTTTAACCTCACGATCCATTATTTCGACGGGTTCTTCGATGAATTGAAGTTTTTCGTTGATTTGGATTTCATCTAACAGAATAGTGAGATCTTCTTTAGCAAAACATTTCTTCAAATTCGAGACGTGGAAAGTGTTATGTACAGCCGCGAGTTGTTGAGGTAACTCAAGTCGGTAAGCTACTGGTCCGACACGATCAATAATCTTGAATGGTCCAATATACCTTGGATTTAATTTCCCTCATTTACCAAATCGAATAACGCCTTTCCAAGGTGCAACTTTAAGCATGACCATCTCTCCAATTTCAAATTCTATATCTTTTCTTTTAATGTCAGCGTAGCTCTTTTGTCGACTTTGGGCGGTTTTCAACCGTTGTTGAATTTGGATGATCTTCTCGGTAGTTTCTTGTATAATCTCCGGACCCGTAATCTGTCTATCCCCCACTTCACTCCAACAAATCGGAGACCTGCACTTTCTACCATAAAGTGCTTCAAACGGCGCCATCTCAATGCTTGAATGGTAGCTGTTGTTGTAGGAAAATTCTGCTAACGTTAGATGTCGATCCCAACTGTTTCCGAAATCAATAACACATGCTCGTAGCATGTCTTCAAGCGTTTGTATTGTCCTTTCGCTCTGCCTATCAGTTTGTGGATGATAGGCAGTACTCATGTCTAGACGAGTTCCTAATGCTTACTGTAATGTCTGCCAGAATCTTGAAATAAATCTGCCATCCCTATCAGAGATAATAGAGATTGGTATTCCATGTCTAGAGACGACTTCCTTCAAATACAGTCGTGCTAACTTCTCCATCTTGTCATCTTCTCTTATTGGCAGGAAGTGTGCTAATTTTGGTGAGACGATCAACTATTACCCAAATAGTATCAAAACCACTTGCAGTCCTTGGCAATTTAGTGATGAAATCCATGGTAATGTTTTCCCATTTCCATTCCAGGATTTCGGGTTGTTGAAGTAGACCTGATGGTTTCTGATGCTCAGCTTTGACCTTAGAACACGTCAAACATTCTCCTACGTATTTAGCAACATCGGCTTTCATACCCGGCCACCAAAAATGTTTCTTGAGATCCTTGTACATCTTCCCCGTTCCAGGATGTATTGAGTATCTGGTTTTATGAGCTTTTCTAAGTACCATTTCTCTCATATCTCCAAATTTTGGTACCCAAATCCTTTCAGCCCTATACCGGGTTCTGTCTTCCCGAATATTAAGATGCTTCTCCGATCCTTTAGGTATTTCATCCGTTAAATTTCCCTCTTTTAAAACTCCTTGTTGCGCCTCCTTTATTTGAGTAGTAAGTTTATTATGAATCATTATATTCATAGATTTTACTTTAATGGGTTCTCTGTCCTTCCTGCTCAAGGCATCGGCTACCACATTTGCCTTCCTCGGGTGGTAACGAATCTCAAAGTCGCAATCATTCAATAATTCAATCCACCTACGCTGCCTCATATTCAGTTGTTTCTGATTAAATATGTGTTGAAGACTTTTGTGGTCGGTATATATAATACTTTTGACCCCATATAAGTAGTGCCTCCAAGTCTTTAATGCAAAAACAACCGCGCCTAATTCCAAATCATGGGTCGTATAATTTTATTCGTGAATCTTCAATTGTCTAGACGCATAAGCAATCACCTTCGTTCGTTGCATTAATACACAACCGAGACCTTGCTTTGATGCGTCACAATAAATCACAAAATCATCATTCCCTTCAGGCAATGACAATATAGGTGTCGTAGTTAGCTTTTTCTTCAATAACTGAAACGCTTTCTCTTGTTCATCATTCTATTCAAATTTCTTCCCTTTATGCGTTAATGCAGTCAAGGGTTTTGCTATTCTGGAAAAGTCTTGGATGAACCTTCTGTAGTAACCAGCTAGTCCTAAAAACTGGCGTATGTGTTTTGGAGTTTTCGGGGTTTCCTACTTTTCAACAGTTTATATCTTTGCCGGATCCACCTTAATACCTTCTTTGTTCACTATGTGACCGAGGAATTGAACTTCTTCCAACCAAAATGCACACTTTGAAAACTTAGCGTACAATTCTTCCTTCCTCAATACTTCTAACACCTTTCTCAAATGTTCACCGTGTTCTTGGTCATTCTTTGAGTAAATAAGTATGTCATCAATGAAAACAATGACAAACTTGTCAAGGTATGGTCCACACACTCGGTTCATAAGGTCCATGAACACAGCTGGTGCATTAGTTAAACCAAACGGCATGACCATAAACTCGTAATGACCGTAACGTGTTTTGAAAGAAGTCTTTGGAATATCATCTTCTTTCACCCACATTTGATGATACCCGGAACGTAAGTCAATCTTTGAATAAACAGACGAGCCTTGTAGTTGATCAAATAAGTCGTCGATTCTCGGTAGTGGGTAGCGGTTCTTGATGGTAAGTTTGTTCAACTCTCGGTAGTCGATACACAACCTGAATGTACCATCTTTCTTCTTGACAAACAAAACAGGAGCTCCCCACGGTGATGTGCTTGGTCGAATGAAACCACGCTCTAAAAGTTCTTGTAATTGGCTTTGCAGTTCTTTCATCTCGCTGGGTGCGAGTCTGTAAGGAGCACGAGCTATTGGCGCAGCTCCTGGTGCAAGATCTATTTGAAATTCAACAGATCGATGTGGGGGTAATCCCGGTAATTCTTTCGGAAATACATCGGGAAATTCTTTTGCAATGGGAACATCATTGATGCTCTTTTCTTCAGTTTGTACTTTCTCGACGTGTGCTAGAACAGCATAGCAACCTTTTCTTATTAGTTTTTGTGCCTTCAAATTACTAATAAGATGTAGCTTCGTGTTGCCCTTTTCTCCGTACACCATTAAGGGTTTTCCTTTTTCTCGTATAATGCGAATTGCATTTTTGTAACAAATGATCTCTGCTTTCACTTCTTTCAACCAGTCCATACCGATTATCACATCAAAACTCCCTAACTCTACTGGTATCAAATCAATCTTAAATGTTTCACTAACCAGTTTAATTTCTCGATTCCGACATATATTATCTGCTGAAATTAATTTACCATTTGCTAATTTGAGTAAAAATTTACTATCCAAAGGCGTCAATGAAAAACTTAATTTAGCACAAAAATCTCTATTCATATAGCTTCTATCCGCACCCGAATCAAATAAAACGTAAGCAGATTTATTGTCAATAAGAAACGTACCCGTAACAAGCTCCGGGTCTTCCTGTGCCTCTGCCGCATTAATATTGAAAACTCTTCCGCGGCCTTGTCCATTCGTGTTCTCCTGGTTCGGGCAATTTCTAATAATGTGGCCCAGTTTTCCACATTTATAACAAACTACATTGGCATAACTTGCTCCGACACTACTTGCTCCGCCATTACTCGTTCTGACACCATTTGTTCCTTTCGTTCTATTAACCCCTAGTCCGTAGACCTTACACTTCGCCACGCTATGACCATTTCTTTTACACATGTTGCAAAATTTGGTGCAGAACCCCGAGTGATACTTTTCACACCTTTGGCATAGCTACTTCTGATTGTTGTTGTTGTTGCGGTTATTATTGTTGTTGGGATGATTGTTGTAGTTGCTGTTGTTGTTGTTGTTGTTGTTGTTGTTGTTGGGCCGTTTGTTGTAGTTGCGATTGATGTTGCGATTGTTGGGATAATTGTTGCGATTATTGTTGTAATTGCTGTTGTTGTTGTATTGGTGATTCTTATCACCGTTTTCCTCCCACTTTCTTTTGACTTGCTTCACATTGGCCTCTTCAGCAGTCTGTTCTTTAATTCTTTCTTCAATCTGGTTCACTAGTTTGTGAGCCATTCTACATGCCTGTTGTATGGAGGCGGGCTCGTGTGAACTTATATCTTCTTGGATTCTTTCCGGTAATCCTTTCACAAACGCGTCGATCTTCTCTTCCTCATCTTCGAATGCTCCCGGACACAATAGGCACAATTATGTGAATCGTCTTTCGTACGTGGTAATATCAAATCCTTGGGTTCGTAACCCTCTAAGTTCTGTCTTGAGCTTATTGACCTCGGTTCTGGGACGGTACTTCTCGTTCATCAAGTGCTTGAATGCTGACCACGGTAGTGCGTACGCATCGTCTTGTTCCACTTGCTCTAGATAGGTATTCCACCATGTTAACGCAGAACCTGTGAAGGTATGCATAGCGTACTTCACTTTGTCCTCTTCAGTACACTTACTTATGGCAAACACCGATTCGACCTTCTCGGTCCACCGTTTCAATCCGATCGGTCCTTCGGTTCCATCAAATTCCAAAGGTTTGCAGGCAGTGAATTCTTTGTAGGTGCATCCTACACGATTTCCTGTACTGCTAGATCCAAGGTTATTGTTGGTATGTAGCGCAGCCTGTACTGCGGCTATGTTTGAAGCTAGAAAAGTAAGGAATTCCTCTTAATTCATATTCACGGTGTGTCGAGTAGTTGGTGCCATTTCCTTCAAAATAGTCAAATGGAACAAGTTAATCATACAGAATATTAAGAGTAGTTAATAGTATTTCGTAGCATAATATGAACTCATTTCTAAAACCTTTTTCTTCATATTAGCGTTTTATAAGTTTAAATTCGGGTAGTACCTACCCGTTAAGTTCATACTTAGTAGCTAATATACAATTCAACTACTACAATTCTATATGAAAAACTGATTATAATAATATTTCGCGTTCAAACTTTTACACAATATTTTACAAACTTACAATAACGCTTATTTTACATATAGCATGAAATATAGCACACAATAAATTTGATACAAGATGGTTGTGAAGATAATTCTAGCTAGTACACAAGTTGTTCAGCAAAGGAAATAAAGACACGTAATTCATACGTCCAGAAACAAGTCATGCATTCTGGTTTTACTAGGATTACTTCCCATGTAACACCCTAGGCAAATCCCACATCGCCCACGAATATGAGTGATCATGGGATTATAAAGTAATACTCACGCTTAAATGACACAACGCGTTTTGGGACCACAGGCAGAGCAGATGTGTGAGTACGCTGTAGTTAAGCGTGCTCGGTGTAGTGACCCGAACTTTTCCATGTTTATATATATTAATTGAGATTGATATTTACATGATTAAATGTTTCCAACATGTTAAGCAATCAAGCTTTTTAAGACTTGATTAATTGAAATATGTTTCATATAGACAATTGACCACCCAAGTTGACCGGTGATCCACGAACGTTAAAACTTGTAAAAACTATATGATAACATATATATGGATATATATATATATATATAGTTAACATGATACTATGATAAGTAAACATATCATTAAGTATATTAACAATGAACTACATATGTAAAAACAAGACTACTAACTTAATGATTTTTAAACGAGACATATATGTAACGATTATCGTTGTAAAGACATTTAATGTATATATATCATATTAAGAGATATTCATACATGATAATATCATGATAATATAATAATTTAAAATCTCATTTGATATTATAAACATTGGGTTAACAACATTTAACAAGATCGTTAACCTAAAGGTTTCAAAACAACACTTACATGTAACGACTAACGATGACTTAACGACTCAGTTAAAATGTATATAGATGTAGTGTTTTAATATGTATTTATACACTTTTGAAAGACTTCAATACACTTATCAAAATACTTCTACTTAACAAAAATGCTTACAATTACATCCTCGTTCAGTTTCATCAACAATTCTACTCGTATGCACCCGTATTCGTACTCGTACAATACACAGCTTTTAGATGAATGTACTATTGGTATATACACTCCAATGATCAGCTCTTAGCAGCCCATGTGAGTCACCTAACACATGTGGAAACCATCATTTGGCAACTAGCATGAAATATCTCATAAAATTACAAAAAATATGAGTAATCATTCATGACTTATTTACATGAAAACAAAATTACATATCCTTTATATCTAATCCATACACCAACGACCAAAAACACCTACAAACACTTTCATTCTTCAATTTTCTTCATCTAATTGATCTCTCTCAAGTTCTATCTTCAAGTTCTAAGTGTTCTTCATATATTCTACAAGTTCTAGTTACATAAAATCAAGAATACTTTCAAGTTTGCTAGCTCACTTCCAATCTTGTAAGGTGATCATCCAACCTCAAGAAATCTTTGTTTCTTACAGTAGGTTAACATTCTAATACAAGGTAATAATCATATTCAAACTTTGGTTCAATTTCTATAACTATAACAATCTTATTTCAAGTGATGATCTTACTTGAACTTGTTTTCGTGTCATGATTCTGCTTCAAGAACTTCGAGCCATCCAAGGATCCGTTGAAGCTAGATCCATTTTTATCTTTTCCAGTAGGTTTATCCAAGGAACTTAAGGTAGTAATGATGTTAATAACATCATTCGATTCATATATATAAAGCTATCTTATTCGAAGGTTTAAACTTGTAATCACTAGAACATAGTTTAGTTAATTCTAAACTTGTTCGCAAACAAAAGTTAATCCTTCTAACTTGACTTTTAAAATCAACTAAACACATGTTCCATATCTATATGATATGCTAACTTAATGATTTAAAACCTGGAAACACGAAAAACACCGTAAAACCGGATTTACGCCGTCGTAGTAACACCGCGGGCTGTTTTGGGTTAGTTAATTAAAAACTATGATAAACTTTGGTTTAAAAGTTGTTATTCTGAGAAAATGATTTTTATTATGAACATGAAACTATATCCAAAAATTATAGTTAAACTCAAAGTGGAAGTATGTTTTCTAAAATGGTCATCTAGACGTCGTTCTTTCGACTGAAATGACTACCTTTACAAAAATGACTTGTAACTTATTTTTCCGACTATAAACCTATACTTTTTCTGTTTACATTCATAAAATAGAGTTCAATATGAAACCATAGCAATTTGATTCACTCAAAACGGATTTAAAATGAAGAAGTTATGGGTAAAACAAGATTGGATAATTTTTCTCATTTTAGCTACGTGAAAATTGGTAACAAATCTATTCCAACCATAACTTAATCAACTTGTATTGTATATTATGTAATCTTGAGATACCATAGACACGTATACAATGTTTCGACCTATCATGTCGACACATCTAAATATATTTCGGAACAACCATAGACACTCTATATGTGAATGTTGGAGTTAGCTATACAGGGTTGAGGTTGATTCCAAAATATATATAGTTTGAGTTGTGATCAATACTGAGATACGTATACACTGGGTCGTGGATTGATTCAAGATAATATTTATCGATTTATTTCTGTACATCTAACTGTGGACAACTAGTTGTAGGTTACTAACGAGGACAGCTGACTTAATAAACTTAAAACATCAAAATATATTAAAAGTGTTGTAAATATATTTTGAACATACTTTGATATATATGTATATATTGTTATAGGTTCGTGAATCAACCAGTGGCCAAGTCTTACTTCCCGACGAAGGAAAAAAATCTGTGAAAGTGAGTTATAGTCCCACTTTTAAAATCTAATATTTTTGGGATGAGAATACATGCAGGTTTTATAAATGATTTACAAAGTAGACACAAGTATGTGAAACTACATTCTATGGTTGAATTATCGAAATCGAATATGCCCCTTTTTATTAAGTCTGGTAATCTAAGAATTAGGGAACAGACACCCTAATTGACGCGAATCCTAAGGATAGATCTATTGGGCCTAACAAACCCCATCCAAAGTACCGGATGCTTTAGTACTTCGAAATTTATATCATATCCGAAGGGTGTCCCGGAATGATGGGGATATTCTTATATATGCATCTTGTTAATGTCGGTTACCAGGTGTTCACCATATGAATGATTTTTATCTCTATGTATGGGATGTGTATTGAAATATGAAATCTTGTGGTCTATTATTATGATTTGATATATATAGGTTAAACCTATAACTCACCAACATTTTTGTTGACGTTTTAAGCATGTTTATTCTCAGGTGATTATTAAGAGCTTCCGCTGTCGCATACTTAAATAAGGACGAGATTTGGAGTCCATGCTTGTATGATATTGTGTAAAAACTGCATTCAAGAAACTTATTTTGTTGTAACATATTTGTATTGTAAACCATTATGTAATGGTCGTGTGTAAACAGGATATTTTAGATTATCATTATTTGATAATCTACGTAAAGCTTTTTAAACCTTTATTGATGAAATAAAGGTTATGGTTTGTTTTAAAATGAATGCAGTCTTTGAAAAACGTCTCATATAGAGGTCAAAACCTCGCAACGAAATCAATTAATATGAAATGTTTTTAATCAATAAGAACGGGACATTTCAGTTGGTATCCGAGCGTTGGTCTTAGAGAACCAGAAAATTTGCATTAGTGTGTCTTATCGAGTTTGTTAGGATGCATTAGTGAGTCTGGACTTCGACCATGTTTTCTTTAAAAATGATTGCTTAACATTTTTGTTGGAAACTATATATTATTAACATGTATATATTATGTGATATATTAATCTCTTAACATGTTTGATATTGTGTGATAGATGTCTACCTCTAGAACAAGTCCCATTGACTCACCTAATAATAATGAAGAGTCAAATGTAAATTGGAATGATTCGTAGACTGATTCACAAGTTCCCGAAGAGGAACCGGAAGAAGAGTCGGAACCGGAAGAAGAATCGGAACCGGAAGAAGAATCGGAACCGGATGAAGAAATAGAACCGGTGGGGGAAATAATAAAACGGTTAAGTAAAAGAAAATCCTCAACCAACCGACCAAGGTTAATTATGGTCAATGGTGTTTCCGCCAACGAAGCAAAATATTGGGAGGATTACCAATTCTCCGATGAATCGGATTCCGACGAGAATTCCGATGATGTTATAGAAATTACCCCAACTGAATTTAAAAAGGCAAAAGAAAATAATAAGGGAAAGGGCATAAAAATAGAGAAATCTAATTCCAACCCCGATGAACTTTATATGTATCGTCAACCCCCGAAGTCCTTAAGTTGTAACAATGACCCGGGAACCTCTAAACCACCAGGTTTTTCTAAACCAATGTGGAAAACGACGGCTCGTATTAGGGGAACATCATATATCCCTAGAAACTTGGCAAAACGAACCAAAACTGAAGAAGAAGAAGAAACAAGCGAGTCGGAATAAGATAGTTGTATTCGTGTGGTGTAATATATGTAATATAGTGTGCTTATGCTTTAAGATATATGTAAAAATTGCTTGTATTAATAAGTATTTTTTTTATTTTATGAATCTAACTCTTGTCTATTTTACAGTATAAAAACACAAAATGAATAGACAACACAATATTGTCTAGAGTCGGTCAGAATTCTTCGGCACAACTATTTAAGGCGAGATCAGTTTGTAAGACATTTGAAGAACGTTCCAAGAATGCCTTGGTTTATAAAAGGCTTTCGTTTGAAAGATGGGGGATATCACATTGGGAAACCTATAAGTTACGATGTGTTTACTTTGACGCATATATTGCGGGGAACCCAAATGCTATTTTACGCAACGGGTTAAGAAATTATTTTGACTCAATGTATCTGAATATAGGACTTTGTGATTTAGAAAAAGCGGCTAACATGTAACATAAAGAAGCATGTTATGCTTACAGATTAGTAATGTTCGCTTCTCACCAAAGTGAGAACAAGAACATCGGGCTACAACTATTAAACAAAACGTTCCCACAAGTGACGGAGTCGGTAATTGGGGTAAGAAATGAGGTTTTTAGATTGTTACGGGACTGTTGGACATTACGTAACCCTCGTCCCTTTGACGACGTTACAACACGCTGTCTTATCAACGGCCATACCGGTTATGTTCCACAAGACCAAGGATGGGAAGTAATCCTAGTAAAACCAGAATGCATGACTTGTTTCTGGACGTATGAATTACGTGTCTTTATTGCCTTTGCTGAACGACTTGTGTACTAGCTAGAATTATCTTCACAACCATCTTGTATCAAATTTATTGTGTGCTATATTTCATGCTATATGTAAAATAAGCGGTATTGTAAGTTTGTAAAATATTGTGTAAAAGTTTGAACACGAAATATTATTATAATCAGTTTTTCAAATAGAATTGTAGTAGTTGAATTGTATATTAGCTACTAAGTATGAACTTAACGGGTAAGTACTACCCGAATTTAAACTTATAAAACGCTAATATGAAGAAAAAGCTTTTATAAATGAGTTCATATTATGCTACGAAATACTATTAACTACTCTTAATATTCTGTATGATTAACTTGTTCCATTTGACTATTTTGAAGGAAATGGCACCGACTACTCGACACACCGTGAATATGAATGAAGAGGAATTCCGTACTTTTCTAGCTTCAAACATAGCCGCAGTACAGGCTGCGCTACATACCAACAATAACCTTGGATCTAGCAGTACAGGAAATCGTGTAGGATGCACCTACAAAGAATTCACTGCCTACAAACCTTTGGAATTTGATGGAACCGAAGGACCGATCGGATTGAAACGGTGGACCGAGAAGGTCGAATTGGTGTTTGCCATAAGTAAGTGTACTGAAGAGGACAAAGTGAAGTACGCTACGCATACCTTCACAGGTTCTGCGTTAACATGGTGGAATACCTATCTAGAGCAAGTGGGACAAGACGATGCGTACGCACTACCGTGGTCAGCATTCAAGCACTTGATGAACGAGAAGTACCGTCCCAGAACCGAGGTCAATAAGCTCAATACAGAACTTAGAGGGTTACGAACCCAAGGATTTGATATTACCACGTACGAAAGACGATTCACGGAATTGTGCCTATTGTGTCCGGGAGCATTCGAAGATGAGGAAGAGAAGATCGACGCGTTTGTGAAAGGATTACCGGAAAGAATCCAAGAAGATATAAGTTCACACGAGCCCGCCTCCATACAACAGGCATGTAGAATGGCTCACAAACTAGTGAACCAGATTGAAGGAAGAATTAAAGAACAGACTTCTGAAGAGGCCAATGCGAAGCAAGTCAAAAGAAAGTGGGAGGAAAACGGTGATAAGAATCACCAATACAACAACAACAGCAATTACAACAATAATCGCAACAATTATCCCAATAATCGCAACATCAATCGCAACTACAACAAACGGCCCAACAATAACAACAACAACAACAACAACAACTACAACAATCATCCCAACAACAATAATAACCGCAACAACAACAACAATCAAAAGCAGCTATGCCAAAGGTGTGAAAAGTATCACTCGGGGTTCTGCACCAAATTTTGCAACAAGTGTAAAAGAAATGGTCATAGCGCGGCGAAGTGTGAGGTCTACGGACCAGGGGTTAATAGAACAAAAGGAACAAATGGTGTCGGAACGAGTAATGGCGGAGCAAGTAGTGTCGGAGCAAGTTATGCCAATGTAGTTTGTTATAAATGTGGAAAACCGGGCCACATTATTAGAAATTGCCTGAACCAGGAGAATACGAATGGACAAGGCCGCAGAAGAGTTTTCAATATTAATGCGGCAGAGGCACAGGAAGACCCGGAGCTTGTTACGGGTACGTTTCTTATTGACAATAAATCTGCTTACGTTTTATTTGATTCGGGTGCGGATAGAAGCTATATGAGTAGAGATTTTTGTGCTAAATTAAGTTGTCCATTGACGCCTTTAGATAGTAAATTTTTACTCGAATTAGCAAATGGTAAATTAATTTCAGCAGATAATATATGTCGGAATCGAGAAATTAAACTGGTTAACGAAACATTTAAGATTGATTTGATACCAGTAGAGTTAGGGAGTTTTGATGTGATAATCGGTATGGACTGGTTGAAAGAAGTGAAAGCAGAGATCGTTTGTTACAAAAATGCAATTCGCATTATACGAGAAAAAGGAAAACCCTTAATGGTGTACGGAGAAAAGGGCAACACGAAGCTACATCTTATTAGTAATTTGAAGGCACAAAAACTAATAAGAAAAGGTTGCTATGCTGTTCTAGCACACGTCGATAAAGTACAAACTGAAGAAAAGAGCATCAATGATGTTACCATTGCAAAAGAATTTCCCGATGTATTTCCGAAAGAATTACCGGGATTACCCCCACATCGATCCGTTGAATTTCAAATAGATCTTGTACCAGGAGCTGCACCAATAGCTCGTGCTCCTTACAGACTCGCACCCAGCGAGATGAAAGAAATGCAAAGCCAATTACAAGAACTTTTAGAGCGTGGTTTCATTCGACCAAGCACATCACCGTGGGGAGCTCCTGTTTTGTTTGTCAAGAAGAAAGATGGTACATTCAGGTTGTGTATCGACTACTGAGAGTTGAACAAACTTACCATCAAGAACCGCTACCCACTACCGAGAATCGACGACTTATTTGATTAACTACAAGGCTCGTCTGTTTATTCAAAGATTGACTTACGTTCCGGGTATCATCAAATGCGGGTGAAAGAAGATGATATTCCAAAGACAGCTTTCAGAACACGTTACGGTCATTACGAGTTTATGGTCATGCCGTTTGGTTTAACTAATGCACCAGCTGTGTTCATGGACCTTATGAACCGAGTGTGTGGACCATACCTTGACAAGTTTGTCATTGTTTTCATTGATGACATACTTATTTACTCAAAGAATGACCAAGAACACGGTGAACATTTGAGAAAGGTGTTAGAAGTATTGAGGAAGTAAGAATTGTATGCTAAGTTTTCAAAGTGTGTATTTTGGTTGGAAGAAGTTCAATTCCTCGGTCACATAGTGAACAAAGAAGGTATTAAGGTGGATCCGGCAAAGATAGAAACTGTTGAAAAATGGGAAACCCCGAAAACTCCGAAACACATACGCCAGTTTTTAGGACTAGCAGGTTACTACAGAAGGTTCATCCAAGACTTTTCCAGAATAGCAAAACCCTTGACTGCATTAACGCATAAAGGGAAGAAATTTGAATGGAATGATGAACAAGAGAAAGCGTTTCAGTTATTGAAGAAAAAGCTAACTACGGCACCTATATTGTCATTGCCTGAAGGGAATGATGATTTTGTGATTTATTGTGACGCATCAAAGTAAGGTCTCGGTTGTGTATTAATGCAACGAACGAAGGTGATTGCTTATGCGTCTAGACAATTGAAGATTCACGAACAAAATTATACGACGCATGATTTGGAATTAGGCGTGGTTGTTTTTGCATTAAAGACTTGGAGGCACTACTTATATGGGGTCAAAAGTATTATATATACCGACCACAAAAGTCTTCAACACATATTTAATCAGAAACAACTGAATATGAGGCAGCGTAGGTGGATTGAATTGTTGAATGATTACGACTTTGAGATTCGTTACCACCCGGGAAAGGCAAATGTGGTAGCCGATGCCCTGAGTAGGAAGGACAGAGAACCCATTCGAGTAAAATCTATGAATATAATGATTCATAATAACCTTACTACTCAAATAAAGGAGGCGCAACAAGGAGTTTTAAAAGAGGGAAATTTAAAGGATGAAATACCCAAAGGATCGGAGAAGCATCTTAATATTCGGGAAGACAGAACCCGGTATAGGGCTGAAAGGATTTGGGTACCAAAATTTGGAGATATGAGAGAAATGGTACTTAGAGAAGCTCATAAAACCAGATACTCAATACATCCTGGAACGGGGAAGATGTACAAGGATCTCAAGAAACATTTTTGGTGGCCGGGTATGGAAGCCGATGTTGCTAAATATGTAGGAGAATGTTTGACGTGTTCTAAGGTCAAAGCTGAGCATCAGAAACCATCAGGTCTACTTCAACAACCCGAAATCCCGGAATGGAAATGGGAAAATATTACCATGGATTTCATCACTAAATTGCCAAGGACTGCAAGTGGTTTTGATACTATTTGGGTAATAGTTGATCGTCTCACCAAATCAGCACACTTCCTGCCAATAAGAGAAGATGACAAGATGGAGAAGTTAGCACGACTGTATTTGAAGGAAGTCATCTCCAGACATGGAATACCAATCTCTATTATCTCTGATAGGGATGGTAGATTTATTTCAAGATTCTGGCAGACATTACAGCAAGCATTAGGAACTCGTCTAGACATGAGTACTGCCTATCATCCACAAACTGATGGGCAAAGCGAAAGGACGATACAAACGCTTGAAGACATGCTACGAGCATGTGTTATTAATTTCGGAAACAGTTGGGATCGACATCTACCGTTAGCAGAATTTTCTTACAACAACAGCTACCATTCAAGCATTGAGATGGCGTCGTTTGAAGCACTTTATGGTAGAAAGTGCAGGTCTCCGATTTGTTGGAGTGAAGTGGGGGATAGACAGATTACGGGTCCGGAGATTATACAAGAAACTACCGAGAAGATCATCCAAATTCAACAACGGTTGAAAACCGCCCAAAGTCGACAAAAGAGCTACGCTGACATTAAAAGAAAAGATATAGAATTTGAAATTGGAGAGATGGTCATGCTTAAAGTTGTACCTTGGAAAGGCGTTGTTCGATTTGGTAAACGAGGGAAATTAAATCCAAGGTATATTGGACCATTCAAGATTATTGATCGTGTCAGACCAGTAGCTTACCGACTTGAGTTACCTCAATAACTCGCGACTGTACATAACACTTTCCACGTCTCGAATTTGAAGAAATGTTTTGCTAAAGAAGATCTCACTATTCCGTTAGATGAAATCCAAATCAACGAAAAACTTCAATTCATCGAAGAACCCGTCGAAATAATGGATCGTGAGGTTAAAAGACTTAAGCAAAACAAGATACCAATTGTTAAGGTTCGATGGAATGCTCGTAGAGGACCCGAGTTCACCTGGGAGCATGAAGATCAGATGAAGAAGAAATACCCGCATCTATTTCCAGAAGATTCGTCAACACCTTCAACAGCTTAAAATTTCGGGACGAAATTTATTTAACGGGTAGGTACTGTAGTGACCCGAACTTTTCCATGTTTATATATATTAATTGAGATTGATATTTACATGATTAAATGTTTCCAACATGTTAAGCAATCAAACTTTTTAAGACTTGATTAATTGAAATATGTTTCATATAGACAATTGACCACCCAAGTTGACCGGTGATTCACGAACGTTAAAACTTGTAAAAACTATATGATGACATATATATGGATATATATATATATATATAGTTAACATGATACTATGATAAGTAAACATATCATTAAGTATATTAACAATGAACTACATATGTAAAAACAAGACTACTAACTTAATGATTTTTAAACGAGACATATATGTAACGATTATCGTTGTAAAGACATTTAATGTATATATATCATATTAAGAGATATTCATACATGATAATATCATGATAATATAATAATTTAAAATCTCATTTGATATTATAAACATTGGGTTAACAACATTTAACAAGATCGTTAACCTAAAGGTTTCAAAACAACACTTACATGTAACGACTAACGATGACTTAACGACACAGTTAAAATGTATATACATGTAGTGTTTTAATATGTATTTATACACTTTTGAAAGACTTCAATACACTTATCAAAATACTTCTACTTAACAAAAATGCTTACAATTACATCCTCGTTCAGTTTCATCAACAATTCTACTCGTATGCACCCGTATTCGTACTCGTACAATACACAGCTTTTAGATGTATGTACTATTGGTATATACACTCCAATGATCAGCTCTTAGCATCCCATGTAAGTCACCTAACACATGTGGGAACCATCATTTGGCAACTAGCATGAAATATCTCATAAAATTACAAAAAATATGAGTAATCATTCATGACTTATTTACATGAAAACAAAATTACATATCCTTTATATCTAATCCATACACCAACGACAAAAACACCTACAAACACTTTCATTCTTCAATTTTCTTCATCTAATTGATCTCTCTCAAGTTCTATCTTCAAGTTCTAAGTGTTCTTCATATATTCTACAAGTTCTAGTTACATAAAATCAAGAATACTTTCAAGTTTGCTAGCTCACTTCCAATCTTGTAAGGTGATCATCCAACCTCAAGAAATCTTTGTTTCTTACAGTAGGTTGTCATTCTAATACAAGGTAATAATCATATTCAAACTTTGGTTCAATTTCTATAACTATAACAATCTTATTTCAAGTGATGATCTTACTTGAACTTGTTTTCGTGTCATGATTCTGCTTCAAGAACTTCGAGCCATCCAAGGATCCGTTGAAGCTAGATCCATTTTTCTATTTTCCAGTAGGTTTATCCAAGGAACTTAAGGTAGTAATGATGTTCATAACATCATTCGATTCATATATATAAAGCTATCTTATTCGAAGGTTTAAACTTGTAATCACTAGAACATAGTTTAGTTAATTCTAAACTTGTTCGCAAACAAAAGTTAATCCTTCTAACTTGACTTTTAAAATCAACTAAACACATGTTCTATATCTATATGATATGCTAACTTAATGATTTAAAACCTGGAAACACGAAAAACACCGTAAAACCGGATTTACGCCGTCGTAGTAACACCGCGGGCTGTTTTGGGTTAGTTAATTAAAAACTATGATAAACTTTGATTTAAAACTTGTTATTCTGAGAAAATGATTTTTATTATTAACATGAAACTATATCCAAAAATTATGGTTAAACTCAAAGTGGAAGTATGTTTTCTAAAATGGTCATCTAGACGTCGTTCTTTCGACTGAAATGACTACCTTTATAAAAATGACTTGTAACTTATTTTTCTGACTATAAACCTATACTTTTTCTGTTTAGATTCATAAAATAGAGTTCAATATGAAACCATAGCAATTTGATTCACTCAAAACGGATTTAAAATGAAGAAGTTATGGGTAAAACAAGATTGGATAATTTTTCTCATTTTAGCTACGTGAAAATTGGTAACAAATCTATTCCAACCATAACTTAATCAACTTGTATTGTATATTATGTAATCTTGAGATACCATAGACACGTATACAATGTTTCGATATATCATGTCGACACATCTATATATATTTCGGAACAACCATAGACACTCTATATGTGAATGTTGGAGTTAGCTATACAGGGTTGAGGTTGATTCCAAAATATATATAGTTTGAGTTGTGATCAATACTGAGATACGTATACACTGGGTCGTGGATTGATTCAAGATAATATTTATCGATTTATTTCTGTACATCTAACTGTGGACAACTAGTTGTAGGTTACTAACGAGGACAGCTGACTTAATAAACTTAAAACATCAAAATATATTAAAAGTGTTGTAAATATATTTTGAACATACTTTGATATATATGTATATATTGTTATAGGTTCGTGAATCAACCAGTGGCCAAGTCTTACTTCCCGACGAAGTAAAAAAATCTGTGAAAGTGAGTTATAGTCCCACTTTTAAAATCTAATATTTTTGGGATGAGAATACATGCAGGTTTTATAAATGATTTACAAAGTAGACACAAGTATGTGAAACTACATTCTATGGTTGAATTATCGAAATCGAATATGCCCCTTTTTATTAAGTCTGGTAATCTAAGAATTAGGGAACAGACACCCTAATTGACGCGAATCCTAAGGATAGATCTATTGGGCCTAACAAACCCCATCCAAAGTATCGGATGCTTTAGTACTTCGAAATTTATATCATATCCGAAGGGTGTCCCGGAATGATGGGGATATTCTTATATATGCATCTTGTTAATGTCGGTTACCAGGTGTTCACCATATGAATGATTTTTATCTCTATGTATGGGATGTGTATTGAAATATGAAATCTTGTGGTCTATTATTATGATTTGATATATATAGGTTAAACCTATAACTCACCAACATTTTTGTTGACGTTTTAAGCATGTTTATTCTCAGGTGATTATTAAGAGCTTCCGCTGTCGCATACTTAAATAAGGACGAGATTTGGAGTCCATGCTTGTATGATATTGTGTAAAAACTGCATTCAAGAAACTTATTTTGTTGTAACATATTTGTATTGTAAACCATTATGTAATGGTCGTGTGTAAACAGGATATTTTAGATTATCATTATTTGATAATCTACGTAAAGCTTTTTAAACCTTTATTGATGAAATAAAGGTTATGGTTTGTTTTAAAATGAATGCAGTCTTTGAAAAACGTCTCATATAGAGGTCAAAACCTCGCAACGAAATCAATTAATATGGAACGTTTTTAATCAATAAGAACGGGACATTTCACTCGGGCGAGAGCACTACCAGGATGGGTGACCTCCTGGGAAAGTGCTTCTCGTGTGTGGTCGCCAAGAAAAAGCCGTGCGCCTGCGGGCAAAGCGGACAATATTGTGGTCATGTTAAGCTGGGGTGTTACAGAATGGTATCAGAGCCACTCATGTGCCGTTGGGGGTGGTGGGGCAAACCTCATCGAGGACGATGAGTCCCTAAGGGGGGTGAATGTAACACCCTAGGCATATCCCACATCGCCCACGAATATGAGTGATCATGGGATTATAAAGTAATACTCACGCTTAAATGACACAACGCATTTTGGGACCACAGGCAGAGCAGATGTGTGAGTACGCTGTAGTTAAGCGTGCTCGGGCGAGAGCACTACCAGGATGGGTGACCTCCTGGGAAAGTGCTTCTCGTGTGTGGTCGCCAAGAAAAAGCCTTGCGCCTGCGGGCAAAGCGGACAATATTGTGGTCATGTTAAGCTGGGGTATTACATCCCATCCTTGGTCTTGTGGAACATAATCGTTATGGCCGTTGATAAGACAGCGTGTTGTAACATCGTCAAAGGGACGAGGGTTACGTAATGTCCAACAGTCCCGTAACAATCTAAAAACCTCATTTCTTACCCCAATTACCGACTCCGTCACTTGTGGGAACATTTTGTTTAATAGTTGTAGCCCGATGTTCTTGTTCTCACTTTGGTGAGAAGCGAACATTACTAATCCGTAAGCATAACATGCTTCTTTATGTTGCATGTTAGCCGCTTTTTCTAAATCACGAAGTCCAATATTTGGATATATTGAGTCAAAATAATTTCTTAACCCATTGCGTAAAATAGCATTTGGGTTCCCCGCAATATATGCGTCAAAGTAAACACATCGTAACTTATGGATTTTCCAATGTGATATCCCCCATCTTTCAAACGAAAGCCTTTTATAAACCAAGGCATTCTTGGAACGTTCTTCGAATGTCTTACAAACTGATCTCGCCTTAAATAGTTGTGCCGAAGAATTCTGACCGACTCTAGACAAGATTTCATCAATCATGTCTCCGGGTAGGTCTCTTAAAATATTAAGTTGTCTATCCATTTTGTGTTTTTATACTGTAAAATAGACAAGAGTTAGATTCATAAAAAAAAATACTTATTAATACAAGCAATTTTTACATATATCATAAAGCATAAGCACATTATATTACATATATTACACCACACGAATACAACTATCTTATTTCGACTCGCTTGTTTCTTCTTCTTCAGTTTTGGTTCGTTTTGCCAAGTTTCTAGGGATATATGATGTTCCCCTAATACAAGCCGTCGTTTTCCACATTGGTTTAGAAAAACCTGGTGGTTTAGAGGTTCCCGGGTCATTGTTACAACTTAAGGACTTCGGGGGTTGACGATACATATAAAGTTCATCGGGGTTGGAATTAGATTTCTCTATTTTTATGCCCTTTCCCTTATTATTTTCTTTTGCCTTTTTAAATTCAGTTGGGGTAATTTCTATAATATCATCAGAATTCTCGTCGGAATCCGATTCATCGGAGAATTGGTAATCCTCCCAATATTTTGCTTCCTTGGCGGAAACACAATTGACCATAATTAACCTTGGTCGGTTGGTTGAGGATTTTCTTTTACTTAACCGTTTTATTATTTCCCCCACCGGTTCTATTTCTTCATCCGATTCCGATTCTTCTTCCGGTTCCGATTCTTCTTCCGGTTCCGACTCTTCTTCCGGTTCCTCTTCGGGAACTTGTGAATCAGTCCACGAATCATTCCAATTTACATTTGACTCTTCATTATTATTAGGTGAGTCAATGGGACTTGTTCTAGAGGTAGACATCTATCACATAATATCAAACGCGTTAAGAGATTAATATATCACATAATATTCACATGTTAAAAATATATAGTTTCCAACAAAATTTGTTAAGCAATCATTTTTCAAGTAAACACGGTCAAAGTCCAGACTCACTAATGCATCCTAACAAACTCGATAAGACACACTAATGCAAAATTCTAATTCTCTAAGACCAACGCTCTGATACCAACTGAAATGTCCCGTTCTTATTGATTAAAAACATTCCATATTAATTGATTTCGTTGCGAGGTTTTGACCTCTATATGAGACGTTTTTCAAAGACTGCATTCATTTTTAAAACAAACCATAACCTTTATTTCATAAATAAAGGTTTAAAAAGCTTTACGTAGATTATCAAATAATGATAATCTAAAATATCCTGTTTACACACGACCATTACATAATGGTTTACAATACAAATATGTTACATCAAAATCAGTTTCTTGAATGCAGTTTTTACACAATATCATACAAACATGGACTTCAAATCTTGTCCTTATTTTAGTATGCAACAGCAGAAGCTCTTAGTATTCACCTAAGAATAAACATGCTTTAAACGTCAACAAAAATGTTGGTGAGTTATAGGTTTAACCTATATATATCAAATCGTAACAATAGACCACAAGATTTCATATTTCAATACACATCCCATAAATAGAGATAAAAATCATTCATATGGTGAACACCTGGTAACCGACATTAACAAGATGCATATATAAGAATATCCCCATCATTCCGGGACACCCTTCGGATATGATATAAATTTCGAAGTACTAAAGTATCCGGTACTTTGGATGGGGTTTGTTAGGCCCAATAGATCTATCTTTAGGATTCGCGTCAATTAGGGTGTCTCTTCCCTAATTCTTAGATTACCAGACTTAATAAAAAGGGGCATATTCGATTTCGATAATTCAACCATAGAATGTAGTTTCACGTACTTGTGTCTATTTTGTAAATCATTTATAAAACCTGCATGTATTCTCATCCCAAAAATATTAGATTTTAAAAGTGGGACTATAACTCACTTTCACATATTTTTACTTCGTCGAGAAGTAAGACTTGGCCACTGGTTGATTCACGAACCTATAACAATATATACATATATATCAAAGTATGTTCAAAATATATTTACAACACTTTTAATATATTTTGATGTTTTAAGTTTATTAAGTCAGCTGTCCTCGTTAGTAACCTACAACTAGTTGTCCACAGTTAGATGTACAGAAATAAATCGATAAATATTATCTTGAATCAATCCACGACCCAGTGTATACGTATCTCAGTATTGATCACAACTCAAATTATATATATTTTGGAATCAACCTCAACCCTGTATAGCTAACTCCAACATTCACATATAGAGTGTCTATGGTTGTTCCGAAATATATATAGATGTGTCGACATGATAGGTCGAAACATTGTATACGTGTCTATGGTATCTCAAGATTACATAATATACAATACAAGTTGATTAAGTTATGGTTGGAATAGATTTGTTACCAATTTTCACGTAGCTAAAATGAGAAAAATTATCCAATCTTGTTTTACCCATAACTTCTTCATTTTAAATCCGTTTTGAGTGAATCAAATTGCTATGGTTTCATATTGAACTCTATTTTATGAATCTAAACAGAAAAAGTATAGGTTTATAGTCAGAAAAATAAGTTACAAGTCGTTTTTGTAAAGGTAATCATTTCAGTCGAAAGAACGACGTCTAGATGACCATTTTAGAAAACATACTTCCACTTTGAGTTTAACCATAATTTTTGGATATAGTTTCATGTTCATAATAAAAATCATTTTCTCATAATAACAACTTTTAAATCAAAGTTTATCATAGTTTTTAATTAACTAACCCAAAACAGCCCGCGGTGTTACTACGACGGCGTAAATCCGGTTTTACGGTGTTTTTCGTGTTTCCAGGTTTTAAATCATTAAGTTAGCATATCATATAGATATAGAACATATGTTTAGTTGATTTTAAAAGTCAATTTAGAAGGATTAACTTTTGTTTGCGAACAAGTTTAGAATTAACTAAACTATGTTCTAGTGATTACAAGTTTAAACCTTCGAATAAGATAGCTTTATATATATGAATCGAATGATGTTATGAACATCATTACTACCTTAAGTTCCTTGGATAAACCTACTGGAAAAGAAAAAAATGGATCTAGCTTCAACGGATCCTTGGATGGCTCGAAGTTCTTGAAGCAGAATCATGACACGAAAACAAGTTCAAGTAAGATCATCACTTGAAATAAGATTGTTATAGTTATAGAAATTGAACCAAAGTTTGAATATGATTATTACCTTGTATTAGAATGATAACCTACTGTAAGAAACAAAGATTTCTTGAGGTTGGATGATCACCTTACAAGATTGGAAGTGAGCTAGCAAACTTGAAAGTATTCTTGATTTTATGTAACTAGAACTTGTAGAATATATGAAGAACACATAGAACTTGAAGATAGAACTTGAGAGAGATCAATTAGATGAAGAAAATTGAAGAATGAAAGTGTTTGTAGGTGTTTTTGGTCATTGGTGTATGGATTAGATATAAAGGATATGTAATTTTGTTTTCATGTAAATAAGTCATGAATGATTACTCATATTTTTGTAATTTTATGAGATATTTCATGCTAGTTGCCAAATGATGGTTCCCACATGTGTTAGGTGACTCACATGGGATGCTAAGAGCTGATCATTGGAGTGTATATACGAATAGTACATACATCTAAAAGCTGTGTATTGTACGAGTACGAATATGGGTGCATACGAGTAGAATTGTTGATGAAACTGAACGAGGATGTAATTGTAAGCATTTTTGTTAAGTAGAAGTATTTTGATAAGTGTATTGAAGTCTTTCAAAAGTGTATAAATACATATTAAAACATTACATGTATATACATTTTAACTGAGTCGTTAAGTCATCGTTAGTCGTTACATGTAAGTGTTGTTTTGAAACCTTTAGGTTAACGATCTTGTTAAATGTTGTTAACCCAATGTTTATAATATCAAATGAGATTTTAAATTATTATATTATCATGATATTATCATGTATGAATATCTCTTAATATGATATATATACATTAAATGTCTTTACAACGATAATCGTTACATATATGTCTCGTTTAAAAATCATTAAGTTAGTAGTCTTGTTTTTACATATGTAGTTCATTGTTAATATACTTAATGATATGTTTACTTATCATAGTATCATGTTAACTATATATATATATATATATATATATATATATATATATATATATATATATATATATATATATATATATATATATATATATATATGTCATCATATAGTTTTTACAAGTTTTAACGTTCGTGAATCACCGGTCAACTTGGGTGGTCAATTGTCTATATGAAACATATTTCAATTAATCAAGTCTTAACAAGTTTGATTGCTTAACATGTTGGAAATATTTATTCATGTAAATATCAATCTCAATTAATATATATAAACATGGAAAAGTTCGGGTCACTACATACTTCCCGACGAAGTAAAAATCTATGAAAGTGAGTTATAGTCCCACTTTTAAAATCTAATATTTTGGGGTGAGAATACATGCAGTTTTATAAATGTTTTATGAAATAGACACAAGTAATTGAAATTACATTATATGGGTGAATGATCGAAGCCGAATATGCCCCTTTTGCTTGGTAGCCTAAGAATTAGTAAACCAATCTACTAATTGACGCGAATCCTAAAGATAGATCTTGTTGGGATTTAACAAGTTCATAATATACTTAAACCATTTTAAGAATTAAGAAAGCGGAAGCATGTTAATTACCAATTTTAGACTTGTTAAACTTTAACCAATTAAAGTTAAATCCCAATTAGGATCAAGTTGTGATATATACTTACAAACTACAAGCAAGTAAAGAGATTATACCTTCTCCAAGCTTGCTAGTAAATGATGAAGATGATGATGATGAATGGAGCTCCAAAACAATGAAACCTCAAGTTGTTATACCCCAAACTTGTGCACCAACACCCTAGCTTTGGTTAGGATTTAATGACACTTGAAAATGAACTTGTAAGATCAAAAATTGAACCCTTCCTTGTCCTTCAAACCCACGGTTTTTTCCAGCAGAAAAATGGAAGGAGTTTTGCTAATTTTTGATAAGTTTGAATGCATGTAAGAGTTGTTGACTCAATGCCTTGATACTTATGCAAAATACATGGGAAGTAGCCATTCTTGAAAGTGTGTCTAGCATGCTACACCATACTCCAATGCCACTTCCATATGTTTTATATAATAAATGTTTTATAAAACTAGCTTTTAAAAAAAAGAACTAATTTTATAAAATACATTTTATAAATTTGCATATTATTTATGTACATTTTATATAAAACCATTTATAAAATGTAACATAACATTATTAATTATTTAACCTATAAATAATTAAATCCATAATATATATAAATTATTCCATAATTTATATATATATATATATATCAAGTAATATTTAAGAAAACCATTTTTCTTAAAGTTCAAGTGTCGCGTATTTGATCAATGAACCAATCGTTAAAATCAAATACGAATAAGGTGTCGGTAAGTTTGTTATTGGGTATGACCCGACTTGGATCATAATATATTAGCCACATTAATTAAATATGTCTCTCGGGCATACGAAATACCTTCAATCTCCCACTTGCACGAGAAACATAAGAAATTAATGCAAGTGATGGATACAGCCTAACACACCGTCCATCACCCCTAATATGTTATGACTTTGTGCCATTCAATAACATCATCCCTTTCGAGTTCCCATCTCGAATATGATTAGGTGAATCTTTCATTATTTCCTTTTGTCCTAGATGTCATGTTAAATCCAAGAGATACAGAGTGATCACTCTCTTATAGATTTAACTTTTCAGGCCTTAGACATCTAACTCTCAACGAATAAGAGGGACAAATTCCATCTTGACTACATACGTCCTAGATATACACTTTGTAATATACCTGAGTTCTTCCTTATGTACTACCATGTTTCAGAATAGCGAAGGAAAGAATCAAGGCACAGTACTTGGTGAATATCCGAACCCAATATGTATCTCAGGTCAGAGGATAAAATGATATTCGCCTTTACTCAAGATTACATGTGATCAACCACAAAGGCTCTATACAGTAATTCTTGAGAGCGGGTCTTCCAATATTTGTGTCCCACAAATATCTATGAACCTTGGTTGCAACCTTGCCCCACATTCAACCTATGAATGTATACCAATCCGAGTTCATAATAGTCTAAACCTCACACTTGTTCCCACAAATGTGATCAACTACGGAATTTAGAATAATAGTTTATTCATGGATAAAATATGCAAAATTGGAACATGACTCATAATTAAATTAATACCATAATTATATTAATGAGTTTGAACTAATTCGTTCCGTTACAATACATAAAGTAGATCAATTCCAATCACTAGAATATCGAAGCCCTAACGCACAAACATGTCCCTCATGTTTTGGCCCATGTAAAAGCTTCGTGAGTGGATCCGCAACATTATGATCTGTGTGAACTTTGTGAATACATATCTTTCCCTTTTCAACCTCATCCCTGATGTAGTGGAATCTCCGCTCAATGTGACGAGTCTTTTGATGAGCACGAGGTTCCTTGATTTGAGCAATCGCACCCTCGTTGTCACAAAAGATCTCAAGAGGATCCTGAATGGAAGGGACCACTCCTAAGTCGTCGATGAATTTCTTCATCCATGCAGCTTCCTGAGCTGCCAGTGAGTCGGCAATGTACTCCGACTCTGTAGTGGATAACGCAACAACCTCCTGTTTCGAACTCTTCCAAGAGATCGCACCACCATTTAACATGAAGACATAACCGGATTGTGATCGAGAGTCATCTCGATCAGTTTGAAAACTCGCGTCCACGTAACCTTTTACAGCGAGTTCCTCCTCACCAGACCCATATATTAGAAACATATCCTTAGTCCTCCTATGGTATTTCAATATACTTTTAACAGCAATCCAATGACTGTTTCCTGGGTTATTCTGGTATCTACTTGTCAAGCTTAGAGCGCATGACACATCCGGTCTAGTACATATCATCGCATACATGATAGACCCAATAGCAGATGCGTATGGGACTTTCTTCATTCTCTCTTGTTCATCTTTCGTGGTAGGACACTGAGATGAATTGAGAACGGTTCCTCTTTGAATAGGTACCAAACCTTTCTTAGAGTTTTCCATCTTGAACCTTTTCAAGATTTTATCAATGTATGTACTTTGACTTAAACCTATCAATCTCTTGGATCTATTCCTATAGATCCCTATCCCCAATATGTATTGTGCATCTCCAAGATCCTTAATGGAGAAGCAACTCTTTAGCCAAGTTTTGACTCCTTGCATTGTGGTAATATCATTCCCAAATAATAATATATCATCCACATATAGTACAAGGAACATGATAGCGCTCCCACTAGCTTTCTTATATACACAAGCTTCATCACCATTTTTAATGAAGCCAAATTTCTCGGCTTCCTCATTAAAACGATGATTCCACATTCTAGATGCTTGTTTCAATCCGTAGATTGATTTCTTCAACTTGCATACCTTTTTAGGATTTTTCGGATCAACAAAACCTTCGGGCTGTACCATATAGACATCTTCCTCAAGATATCCATTTAGGAAAGCGGTTTTGACATCCATTTGCCATATTTCATAGTCATAGTGAGCAGCAATGGTAAATAATATCCTAATAGACTTTAGCATTGCTACTGGCGAGAAAGTTTCATCATAATCAACCCCTTGAGTTTGAGTGAAACCTTTTGCTACAAGTCTAGCTTTGTATGTATCCAAGTTTCCATGTATGTCGGTTTTCTTCTTGAAAAGCCATTTGCAATCAACTAGCTTGGAGCTAGGAGGTTGCACAACAAGTTCCCAAACTTGGTTTTCATACATGGATTGCATCTCGGCGTTCATGGCTTCCTGCCATTTATCTTTATCAATTCTTGATAAAGCATCTTTGTAGTTTGTCGGTTCATCCAAATCAACCGTATAGCAACCTTCCACGAGAAACCCATATCTCTCGGGAGGATTACTAATCCTACTAGATCTTCGAACGTCTTGTGTACCTTGATCATCCACTTGATCATTTTCAACATCCTCATGTTGAGTACTAGTGCCAACCAATTGTGTATCATCGGCTTGATCTTGTACCTCTACAAGATCTATCTTCCTTTCACCATCACCTTCCATAAGGAACTTGGTTTCAAGGAATTCCGCTTTCCGAGCAACAAATACGGTTTGCTCGGATGGATCATAGAAGTAATATCCCATGTCATCTTTGGGATATCCTATGAAGATACACTTTGTGGATCGAGCATGTAGCTTATTTGCTACATAACGCTTAGGATAAGCTTCACATCCCCATACTTTCAAGTATGAAAGAGAAGGAGGTTTTCCAAACCACATCTCATGAGGAGTTCGTTCCACCTTCTTGGTTGGGGCCATATTTAAAATACGAGCCGCGGAGCTTAGACAATAACCCCAAAATGATAGAGGCAACGAGCTTCTTGCCATCATAGATCGAACCATATCCATTAGGGTTCGGTTCCTCCTTTCGGAAACTCCATTAAGTTGGGGTGTTCCGGGTGGAGTAAGTTGTGAGATAATCCCACAACTCCTAAGATGATCTTGGAAGGCATCGCTTAGGTATTCACCTCCTCTATCGGTACGTAGTACCTTAATTGTCTTATTGAGTTGATTTTGTACTTCGTTTTGATATTCTTTGAATGCTTCAAACGTTTCGTCCTTGTGTCTTAATAAGTAGACATATCCGAAACGACTAAAGTCATCAATGAAAGTAACAAAGTAACTTTCACCTTTCCTAGTCATGGGTTTAAAGGGTCCACATACATCCGAATGTATTAATCCCAATAAATCTTTAGCCTTTTCATAGGTCCCTTTGAAAGGTGCTTTAGTCATCTTGCCTTGTAAACAAGATTCACATACTTCAAACGAATCCATTTCATTTGATTTCAAAAGTCCATTCTTTTGAAGTGTATGTATTCGGTTCTTGTTTATGTGACCAAGGCGACAATGCCATAAGTAGGAATCACTCAAATCCCTTTTGAGTTTCTTGGTGCTTGTATGGTACATTGAGCTACTAGATGATGTGTCATCATGAACCAATTCATAAATTCCATTTGAAGGCGAAGCCTTGAAATAGAATACATTATCTTTAGAAACATGAATATCATCATCAATGAAATTAACAACGTAACCACATTGTTTTAAGCGAGAAATAGAAATAATGTTTCTACACAAATCCGGAGCATACAAAACATTTTCTAAAATAAGTTCCAATCCGCTTGGAAGCTTCAAAATAAAATCTCCTTGAGCTTTAACATGCACCTTTGCACCATTGCCCATATAGAGACTTGATGTTCCCGCCTTATGATCACTTCTTTTGAACCCCTGCAAAGAATTGCAAATATGAGTTCCACATCCAGTGTCTAATACCCATGTATTAGAAGAAGTAATACTTAGCTCTATATATACCATATATATATTACCTGAGGTTTGCCCTGCATCCCTCTTGTCCTTCAACTCCTTAAGGTAGACCGGACAGTTTCGTTTCCAATGACCCATCTCACCGCAACCGAAACATGGGTCTTCCTTGGGGTTTGCCTTCTCGGTGACCTTTTGCTTCTTGGCCTTGTTGATGGTTGGGGTAACCATCTTCCCCTTCCCTTTGCCTTGATAGGCGGGTCCTTTTCTCTTAGCCACCTTTGGCTTAGAGGTGTTACCTTTGGACCCACCTTGATCGATTGCTAACACGGGTAAAGCCCTTTTACCCATGCTAGTTTCGGCCGTTCTAAGCATACCGTGAAGCTCACCTATGCTCTTATCCATCCCATTCATATTATAATTAATTACAAATTGATCAAACCTTTTTGATAGGGAGTTAAGGATAAGATCGGTGGCTAACTCATTAGATATGTTTAGGTTAAGACGGTTAGCACGATCAACAAGGCTCTTCATTTTGAGGACATAAGAGGAGACGGATTGGGTGTCATCCATACGACATGCATGTAGCGCTCGAACCGTTTCGAAGCGCTCGACACGTGCTTGTTGAAGGAACATCTCCTTCAATTGCGTAATCATGTCATATGCACTATGATGTTCGAAATCCTTTTGGAGTTCGGGTATCATAGTCCCAAGCATTAGACAAGCGACTTGCACCGAATCGGCGCAATACTTGTCATAATAAGCCATGCCCTCTATATCTTCCTCATCCGGTTGGTCGGGAATAGGGTCCTCCAACACATACGCTTTGTCCTCAAGTTTGAGGACAATCCTAAGATTACGGAACCAATCCATAAAGTTCGTATGGTTGAGTTTGTCTTTCTCGAGGAGAGACCTTAATGATAGGTTGTTTAGGTTAAGTGGTGCATTTTGCATGTTGTTGTTATTTGCGGCCATCTACAAAATTTAACAAAGTCCTTTTAAGTATCGATTTTAAATTTAATAAACAATACCCTTTTATTTTTAATTGTTTTATTAAATCTTAGAATCCAACGGTAAATCAAATTTCGGTTAGGTGACCTTTATCCCGTTATTTGATTTAGCTAGGTAGTCATTTATGTGACAATTGCAATCCTTTTGCAACTTCTAAGTTATGGGATCATGCAATCCTTTTGCATGGCATATTTATCCCATCAACGCCTATTTGTTCCTCATGCTTCGGTGACCCTAAGTTCATGATTCCTAAATCAAGTCGTCCTACTTGTGTAAACATGTAGACTTAACATACAAGTGGTTAGGTGACCTTTATCCCACATGTATGTGAAGTGTACCTTATTCATATTAGTTAACTCATGACGGTTAGGTGACCTTTATCCCATCAAGAGATTCCTAATATGTCTAAGTGTTTCCACAAAAGGATGGCGTTTAACTTGTTTACCTTGTTTTAGTTAAGGGATTTTAAGTTTTCATAAATTCTAGTTTAAGAAAACATTTGCCATACACCAACATGCATTTGGTGTATAGTTCATTATGAAAAGCCAATTTCATGTCTATAAACCATTTTATATATATGATCCTAATCATGATCTTAATAACCGTTTATAAATGTCCTTTTAGCCATTTTTAATTTAACCATTTAAATTGACGTTTTGCATGTCGTTAATTAATGTATAATTTAACCAATTAAATTGCCATTTTGCTTGTTGTTAACTTGTGTGATTAACTTGTAGCATACAACCATACAATCCACAATCATACAATAAACAACCATGCATGCAAAACAAATATGTTCACAATCAAGCCATTTTGGTGGACATTTGTTTAGCCGAAAACAAATGCCACCGGATAAGGGGTTATAACACAAAGTAGGAGATTTCAAATCTCCCACTTAACCTTGCATCCAAATGCTTCTTCATGTGTTCTTCAAGTCTTCATCATTCTTCATCATTTTACAAAATATATCCTAATACATTTTGTCTAAAAAATGAAATTACAACCTAATCTATTTTACATACCAAATATAAAATAAATTACATAACCAAATGAATTATTACATGCCAAATGAATAAATATTATTACAAACCAATTGAATAAATATCAATCAACCATGCATGCAACCAAACACAAGGTCAAGGCTTAGATTGTGAACATCATCAACATAAGTGATAGGCAATACAGAATCACAAGTGATTGGAAACACAGAATCACAAGTGATCTGCAACACAGAATCACAAGTGATTGGCAATACAGAATCACAAGTGATCGGCAACACAGAATCACAAGTGATTGGAAACACAGAATCACAAGTGATTGGCAGTACAGAATCACAAGTGATTGGCAGTGCAGAATGCAGAATCACAAGTGATTTTGGCCAAAATGACAACCACCCAAAACCGAAAATTTTACATTCTACTTCATGCATGTTCATAGAATGCAAAATTATAGTGGGTTTAATAACCATCTCGAAGCATATTTCAACAACTTCGGCTCTAGATACCATTGTTGGGATTTAACAAGTTCATAATATACTTAAACCATTTTAAGAATTAAGAAAGCGGAAGCATGTTAATTACCAATTTTAGACTTGTTAAACTTTAACCAATTAAAGTTAAATCCCAATTAGGATCAAGTTGTGATATATACTTACAAACTACAAGCAAGTAAAGAGATTATACCTTCTCCAAGCTTGCTAGTAAATGATGAAGATGATGATGATGAATGGAGCTCCAAAACAATGAAACCTCAAGTTGTTATACCCCAAACTTGTGCACCAACACCCTAGCTTTGGTTAGGATTTAATGACACTTGAAAATGAACTTGTAAGATCAAAAATTGAACCCTTCCTTGTCCTTCAAACCCACGGTTTTTTCCAGCAGAAAAATGGAAGGAGTTTTGCTAATTTTTGATAAGTTTGAATGCATGTAAGAGTTGTTGACTCAATGCCTTGATACTTATGCAAAATACATGGGAAGTAGCCATTCTTGAAAGTGTGTCTAGCATGCTACACCATACTCCAATGCCACTTCCATATGTTTTATATAATAAATGTTTTATAAAACTAGCTTTTAAAAAAAAGAACTAATTTTATAAAATACATTTTATAAATTTGCATATTATTTATGTACATTTTATATAAAACCATTTATAAAATGTAACATAACATTATTAATTATTTAACCTATAAATAATTAAATCCATAATATATATAAATTATTCCATAATTTATATATATATATATATATATATATCAAGTAATATTTAAGAAAACCATTTTTCTTAAAGTTCAAGTGTCGCGTATTTGATCAATGAATCGTTAAAATCAAATACGAATAAGGTGTCGGTAAGTTTGTTATTGGGTATGACCCGACTTGGATCATAATATATTAGCCACATTAATTAAATATGTCTCTCGGGCATACGAAATACCTTCAGATCTATTGGGCCTAATGAACCCCATCCAAAGTACTGGATGCTTTAGTACTTCGAATTTGTTTTTATCATGTCCGAAGGATTTTCCAGAATGATAGGGGATATTCTTATATGCATCTTGTTAATGTCGGTTACCAGGTGTTCACCATATGAATGAATTTTATCTCTATGTATGGGATGTATATTGAAATTTGAAATCTTGTGGTCTATTATTATGATTTGATAATATATAGGTTAAACCTATAACTCACCAACATTTTTATTGACGTTTTAAGCATGTTTATTCTCGGGTGATTATTAAGAGCTTCCGCTGTTGCATACTAAAATAAGGACAAGATTTGGAGTCCATGCTTGTATGATATTATGTAAAAACTGCATTCAAGAAACTTATTTTTGATGTAATATATTCTTATTGTAAACTATTATGTAATGGTCGTGTGTAAACATGATATTTTAGATTATCATTATTTGATAATCTACGTAAAGCTTTTTAAACCTTTATTGATGAAATAAAGGTTATGGTTTGTTTTAAAATGAATGCTGTCTTTGAAAAACGTCTCATATAGAGGTCAAAACCTCGCGACGAAATCAATTAATATGGAACGTTTATAATCAATATGAACGGAACATTCCAGTTGGTATCCGAGCGTTGGTCTTAGAGAACTAGAAAATTTGCATTAGTGTGTCTTATCGAGTTTGGTAGGATGCATTAGTGAGTCTGGACTTCGACCGTATTTTCTTTAAAAATGATTGCTTAACATTTTTGTTGGAAACTATATATTATTAACATGTAAATATTATGTGATATATTAATCTCTTAACATATTTGATATTATGTGATAGATGTCTATCTCTAGCACAAATCCCATTGACTCACCTAATAATAACGAAGTGTCGAATATATGTTGGCAAGATTCACAAGTTGAAAAAGCTGAATGAAGAAGCAAAAACCGTAAACGACCTTAACTATCAGAAGTTTGATCATAAAGAATAGTATGTTGGTCAAGCTCAGAAAAAGTTTGAAACTGAAAAACTGATTGAGCAAACTACGAAGGAGTCTCTGAACAAATCACAAGGACTAAACTTGTACATTAAGAATCCCGATGATTCTATTTCTGATGAAATCTTTAGCGAATACCTTGCTTCTGACTCCAAACTCTTGCGAACAAATTTTCTTCACCATCCTTTGATATTAAAAATTCCAAGATATCATCGTATCTTCATTATAAATATCCTCCATATTTCTGAAGATATTTTCATAACTATTCTTATCTGAAATCATTAATCTCTTCGTGCTATCAGTGTTACATCATATAGAAACTGTTAGTTTCTATATTCTGTAAACTTACGAGCTTAAAATATGAATGTTATTGAAGTAATGTTGGGAACTGATGCATGAGTTAGTATAATATAATGACACTTGATCAACGTGATTATATTATAGTAAGTCATGCTGAGTTTCTAAATGGAACATGATGATTCACAGATTATAACGTCATCATGTGTCATGTTACATAACTCTTTCATTCTGATTAACTTCTGAACATATCAAGAAAATATATTCTTGATAGTTCTATTCTCAGTGATTCTGGTAATTTGACAAATCAAATCATGCTATTACGTTCTTTCTCGTTTAGAACATTAAGTTCGTTCGAAACTCCAAACTTACGAATTCTGGACCATTACTCGCTTAACTAAAGATCGAGAGGATAATAAAAAGGCAAAGAGCTCCAAAATATAAGAGAAAATATAAAGCCCAATAACAACACGAAGGTTATAAACTACGGATATTAATACGAATAGCAATATAAATAAACAGTATAATTAAGAATAGTATCATTCCAAGGTAATAGTATAAGTACACAGATTTTTCTGGTGGAAAATTGAAAAGAAGGATGACAGAAAAGATAATTAGAAAATATTAAGGATTAGAACTGGATTAAGCATTTTCATAATCTTTTAGATGTATGAACTAAGAAGGAAAGTATATGAATGATGAGGATAATGGAACGAAAGAGTTTAATTTATAATAAAAATATCAGACCGAGTAATCGAGGTAGATCACCGTATTAAATAATAGAGATCTTAATTTCCTTACTCACCGAAGAATCAATTCTTTTAGATTTCGAAGATTTTCTTTAAATCCCTTAAATTCCGAAAACCAACCATGACTACAACGAACCTGCATTTACTCATTTCACTCTTTTGTTATAGCTTCGCTCATATGCTTCAAGTAATCAAATTGTTTATTCTATATTACTCAAAGATGATAAAACTCTATTTATCACCTCATATTCGTCATGAAAACATTTTATTGTCAGCCATGACCACCTCACTCAAATTTCGGGATGAAATTTCTTTAACGGATAGGTACTGTGACGACCCGGAAATTTTCGACCAAATTTAAACTTAATCTTTATATGGTTTCGACATGATAAGCAAAGTCTATTAAAGTGAATTTCAAAATTTTTAAACTATTTTATGAAATTAATTATTCTTCGACCAGTTCCGACGATTCACGAACAATTAAGTATAAATAGATATGTGCGTATGAATATATATAAATAATAATTCGAAATATAATTTGTAATATTATATGTTGTTGTTATTAAAAATTAATAAAATAAAGACAAAATTTCATTCCTCGTCCCTGAACTTTACATCGACTTTGACTCCCGGTCCTTTTTCTTTTTTTTTTTGTGCATTCCGAGTCCCTAAACTATGAAAAGAGTACATCCCTCGTCCCCCCGTCTAGTTTCTGTCAATTTCAGTCGTTTTTTCAGTCATGTGCAAATCATGTGAGGGTAAAAAGGTCATTTTTTCTTAAATGTATTTAATTATTAAAGGTTCACCCATTTTGGCTTATTTTGGCTTGTATGGAAAAGGAGGGACAGGGAGAATAAATTGTAGGACCCACCTGCCAAACTTCACAAATATTACACTCAATCCATCCGTAACTACTAGTGTTGCTGTTTCTTCTTCACACACACACACACACACGCATATATATATATATATATATATATATATATATATATATATATATATATATATATATATATATATATATATATATATATATATATATATATATATATATATATATATATATATATATATATATATATGTGTGTGTGTGTGTATGTCTGTTTGTATATATATATATATATTTTTTTTTATGTTTTTGAACAACAACATCATAAGTTTTCGAACACCAAGAACAGAGTGTGGCCGAAGATGGGTGGTTAGCGGCGGTTGGTGGTGGTGTTAATGGAAAACACCTCACAACTCCATGAAACTTCATGAAAAGTTACAAATAGCTGCAGTATCAACCATTAAACACATCTCCATTCTTAGATTTTGCAAAAACACAACCAAAATCGATGAACAATTCGATTTTAGTTTCAATTTTTTTTCAAAATAAAATATGCAGATCTCAGTGATGACAACGAATTAGCTTCTGGTATTTTGAACACACCTTCACAAAAGGATTACCAAGCTTTCCATTCAAACACAATTTCCAATTTTGTTCTCGATTTTCAATACCCAAAAGTCAACTAAAAAGTCAAACTTTCAAAAAACAAAAATTGGGTTTTCAGCAGTTGAGATGTTGTTTTTGGATTATATATATATGAACCTTCACGTTTGACTCGATTGAATCCGGATTTTGGTGGTGGTGATTGTAAATGTGATGAGATTGAAGAAGATGAAGAATTGAAGTGGGTCCATTTGGGATTTTGATATTTTTTTCTAAAGAATGAGTGGGTGATAAATGGGATTTAATAAAAGATGATAACTTTGTTATGTGAAGAAGAAGACATAATTATGCTCCACATCCCTGTAGTTTAATGACTTTTTTACCCTCACATGCTCTGCACGTGACAGGAGGGTAACGGAAAAATAGACAGAAAATAGACGAGAGGATGAGGGATATAGATTTATGATACATTAGGGACTCGGAATGCACAAAAAAAAAGGACCGGGAGTCAAAGTCGATGTAAAGTTCAGGGACGAGGAATGAAATTTTGTCTAAAATAAAAATAGGATATTATAATAAATATTATTTAAAATATATCTTTATATATAAATAATGTATATTAAAAAATAAATATTAAATGATTTTAATACTCGTTTGATGTTTCAATCGATATTAACTAAGTTAAATTCAAACTTATATGATTTTAAAATAAACGGTGATCCGAAAATAAGTTATATAAACTTTAGTTTTATTAAAAATATGTTTAGAACCTAGTTGTTTGATTTTAAAAATATTTATATTTTAGTTGGGATTGAGCTCTAATATTAGACGAACTTTTTAATCGCGACCTTCACATTTAATGATTTAAAATAAATAAAGAAATTTAATATACAAATTTGGAAATTTTCTTTCCCAAGTCTTTTATTCGCAACTAATTAACATTGGAGTACGAAATCCAGTCCGCGAAAGGAATAGTAAACGATGGTTAATATACTCACACGTTTATATTTTTTAATTATTATATTATTAATATTTTATGAGTTGTACATGGAATCAACGAATTGTGGATTGGGAATGGAATAAGACTTATGTGATTGACACATTTTTCTGTTTCAGATTGATTCAATAATTATATTAGTTTGTTAACTGTCCTTGTCTTTATATCATTTCAATCAATTCATATATATTTACACGTGAGAGGAATCGATTTTATTCTAAATATTACAGCCTTTTTCTTGCCAGCTCAATGTGAGCTATTATATGCATGATTGGATATATATATTGAAATATAATACTGTGTTATTTTTGACTTTATATATCCATTTATAACCACTTGGTGTTATGTTCTCCTACATATACACAAACACACATTTACATGCTGTTTCATGCTCGACATAACAACATATTTACAAATTCCTTATGCTACATGATATATATCTCCATATGTGCTTTCTTTTCTTGAAAAACCATACCATGACTTAAACCAAATGACATCTCGTTATCTTCTGATCAACCATAACCATCGACCTTCAAGACCACCACCACTCCATCATGTGACAATTAAAATGGACGATCGCATTTAAATCGGATCCTAATTCCCTTGATTACCGGAGAGTCAAATCTTATTAAGAAGATTTTCTTCAAATCCCTTGAAATCTGGGAATCAATCATATCTATGTCAAATGATAAGATGAATCTACACTTACTCATTTCACTCTTCTATGTTAGCTTCATTCGTACTCTTCATATAAATGGACTGTTTATCCAAATTATTCGCTGATGATAAAACTCTAATTTTCAGCCCGTATGCATCATGAAAACATACTTATTATCATTCACGATCTTTCCACTCAAATTTCGGGACGAAATTTCTTTAACGGGTAGGTACTGTGACAACCCAGAAATTTCCAACCAAATTTAAACTTTAATCTTTATATGTTTCCGACACGATAAGCAATATTTGTTAAGTTAAATTTCAAGAATTTTAAACTATGTTCATACATTCATTCAACCTCGACCAAGTTCCAACGATTCACGAACCATTAAACGAATATGATTATATATGTATATGTGTATATATATTATAACTTGAAACGTAAACAAAATATTAGATTAAATACTTTATATGATTGTATCTGTTTCAAAATGTTTATCAATGAAATTAGAAGATAAGATCAAATGATTGAATTATCAAATATATTGAATTATGATTACAAGTCTCTGTTGAAAGGCCCACGTTGATTTGAGAAATCTTTCCATTTTAACAATATTCGAAAAATGGTAAAGTGATTTATAAATAAGAACAAATTGTCAATCATTGAGAACTAGACAAAGGATAGTGGAAGATTGAATCTCATAAAGACTCGATTGATCTATTTAGTTTCAAACGTACAAAAACGTTTTCAGTTTAAAAAGAACTTTATTATTAAAACGTATATAACTTTTATAAATATCTAGAATCACTTTCGACAACTCATTACTTAACTTGTATGATAAAGATAATAATATTTATATTTTAATTTATTAAATATATATAACAATTTAAATTAATATTATATATATTTATACGCGTATTATACATACATAGTTTTATACTTTTACTATATTTAAACTTTACCTTTACTTTATTTTTACTTTACTTTAACTTTAATAATTCACTTTAATAATTCATACTTTAATAATTTACTTTAATAATTCATACTTTAATAATTCATACTTTAATAATTCACTTTAATAATTCATACTTTAATAATTCACTTTAATAATTCAAAAATCTATTATAAATAAAATTCAATAGGTTTCATTATTTCATAGAAACTTGAAAATATTTTTCTCTAAACTCTCTCAATCAATTTAC